>NW_023639707.1:0-5000 GCF_015228065.2 Penaeus monodon
TTTATTTATATTCTAAAGAAATCAGGAGCATCAAGCTTTGAGTAGAAAAAATGAGGAAGCTACACTAGATTTGTTATCACCAGTGGGAATGTAAATGTTCAAGTAAATTGTGGTAACAATGAAAACACAAGGAATGCATTCCAGGTGACCAAGTTAAGTTCGGAATGTAAAATGAATGGATTTGAGGTTGTTGCAACCCAGTGTTTCCAGTGGAACTGTACAAAATGGAAATATTACTATATGTAAATTAAAAATTTTATGTAAATTGTATTTATTTCAATCAGACCTTTCATATTTTACATGAAAGTAATTCTTCTGTCTTCATCTGAATGTTTCCCCTTATTAATAAACCAGTATGGTTATGGTGTGGATTTTCATTTATAGTATATAGTTTATTAAATGTAAAAGAAAAAGTGCTACCAGTCAAATGAGAGCGGATATGCATAAGTACCTTCAGATTATCCTGAAGTCGGTCATTGTATTCAAGGAACTAAGAAAGGAATTCCATACCTTCATACTTTTATATTTAACAGAGAACCCCCATCTAACAATATTGGGTTTTAGAAAGGAGAGGAAAATATGCCCAAAACCTGCTTTCATCTTCCACAGTAGAGAAAATGAAAATGGGCTTGCGTTAGGCCCCGATCCAGACGAACGGGCTATGGACGGTGGGTGGATATTTCACGCTTGTTTACCAGTGTTACCAGATCGAGCGGTCCCCTGCGGCCATGACTGCCACCAGTATTGTCAACACGGATTACGGGCCGAACTGTGGTGAGGTACTGACCGTAGTGTTTATCCTGTGAACGTCAGGCAGCAAGCCTACACTCGTGCCCGCCAATCGCCCTCTAAACATTTTAGAATATTTGGTTAAAGTTTTTGCCCGATAGGCAGTGTCCGTTTGTTTGGATGGCGCCTTACATATTTAAAGAAGTTTGGGGAACATGAAGTAGAGTGGTATTCACAGATGGTATCAATTTCGATGAAGAATAAGCATTTCGATTATCTTTGCTAGGTGCCCAACCATGTCGGAAACTCCGGCGATACTCTAGCACGGTCTGCCGCTATATCCACATCACACGAACCCAGTCTCCCGTATTCCAGCCCTGGATTATTACCTTCCACTTTAAGATCTTTCTTTTTGCCCACTGGCAGTCTTTCTGGTCCAGTCTTCTCACCAATAAATTGCATGAAAGAAGAACGCTGACTTTGTGCCAATTATGAACAGACTGGGGGAACCATGGGCACGGTATTCCCCTGTTTAAGTTGTCTAACCCGTACCCCCACAAGGGCTTTCCTTTGTCAACGACACTGAACACTACCTCGTCCTCAATACCTATCACCACAGTCCCGGGAAAAACCTCCCCCAGGTCATTTACTCACCTACAGAAAAATATTCCCCTCTCATTTTATCACCCAAACTTTTCAAACTATTACGCGCCCTCCTCCCTTCTACTACTATGGGGACTTTATTATCACCCCTTTCCCCTTCCCTCTTCCACAAACCGTCCCTCCCCCGTCCAAATACCCCCACCTCTTCCAAAAATTTTTTAAATCTCTGATTACCCAACCCAAAAGGATCGAATTTTTGTGATTCTCTCTACAGCTCCTTAGGCTGACAAAATCTCCTCTTCCGGGAAGCCTCCCAAAAAACAAGCCGGCAAAAGTCCTTTTCCCCCCACCCGCCTTGATTGTTTTTCCTTGGGCCCTTTTCCAGTTACATCTGAAACTCAAACTAAAACATTACCAACCCCCAAAACCACAGGGCCTCAAACCTTTCCTTAAAACTTCTCGGTACAAAACTACATCGTGCCTCCCAGAAGGGCCCTTTCCCCAAGGGCCCTTTCCCTCTTTTATGCCCAAACCCGGTCATGTCGATCAAGCTGTTCTGTTCAATCCGTAAAATGTCTAGTTGGGGGTTGGGGCCCCCATAAAGTATTTTACAGGGGTACCCTTCTCAAATATGAGTGTAAGGGGCATTCACGATCCCCAAAATTGGCCTCACTTAAGAAGCACGCTTAAAGATATTTTTTCTCTAACTCCCTAAACCAGTACTGTCTTTTTCTCCGCCCCTCCCCCCCCCTCCCCAAAAAGTTTTTACATCTTCCCTATATCTCTTAAAAATTTATTTCCCCCTTAATCCCCCCCTCCCCCCCAGTCAAAATTTTTTTTGCCATTCTAAATCCAGAAAACTCCAATCTCTAATTCCCCGGTACTTACCCGGTTTTCCCCCTCGCTCAACTCGTCGCACAAGGGGCCAAACTAAACCTCCTCCCATCTCCCACCGGGATCCTCTCCAACTCCTCTCCCTCCGCCCCTCAAAAGGGCTGTCTCCCTCTTCTCCCCCCTCTAAAAGACCCTTTTTTTTTCGCCCCTTTTCACCAACCCTCTTCAAAAAAACTTGGAAAGACATTCCAAAAAAATCTAACCAGGGCCCCAAAGAAACTGCCCACAAATCATTTATCCTCCCCAATTTTCCTGGGTCTCTTCACTCCAAAAAACCCCCCCCAAACCCCGGCCCGGTGTTGTCGGGGGGGGGGGCTTAGGGGGGCGGGGACTGGGACCCAATGAGGGGGAAAATTCCCGCCCCCTTTGGGGCTTTAGCCCTCGACTCAAACCAAATTTTTTTCATGGGCTTTTTTTCCTTTCCCCCCCTTTTTTTTTTCTGGGCCCTTTACCAAACCCTTTTTGCTATCCCCCTCCTAAAGGGGTGAAGCCGTGCTGAAAGGGTGAAAGGCGCTTTGTGGGGCCCGGCCTGAACGGGCCCAGGGGCCTGGGCCGGGATTTCCCCCATTTAGTTACTTTCCCCCTTCCCCCTCAAGGGGACCCTTAGGGGTGGAAATGTTTTTTTTCCCCAACTAACACAGGGTTAACCATGGGCCTAATTTAAAACATATCCCCCTATTAGGGGGAATGAAGGGTTGCCGCCTTTAAACAAAATGCCCCAACGATGTAAAAACCCCCCCGTTCCCCAAACCCCCGCTCTCCTTTGACCACGGTCCGAAATACAAAAACCCACCCCCTCATCCAAAGCCTCTAGTACAGTACCCCAAAAATCAAACCCCTTTAAAGGAACCTTTTTCCCCTCTTTCCGCAATCTCAACCTTTAACCCTCTATCCCCAAAAACCTCCAAAAATCAAAACCCCCCCATCCTCCCTTATTAATACCTTTTCACCTTATTGCCCACCTCCCCATAAAAACTTTCCCCCCTCAAAACTACTCCATCTTCGTCACGCCCCCGCCCCTTCTACTAAACCCCTAACTCTACAAAAATCTTGAATACTCTCTTTAGCGGGAGCCAAAAGGGGAAACCATTTTTCGTGACCCTCCCCCACTCCCATCCTGACAAAACCCTTCTCTTCCAAAAAATGTCCCCAAAAACAAGTAGGTAAAATCTCTTTCCGTAGGGGGCCCACCCGACCGCTCCCGTCCTTTTTCCCCCAGTAACCCTCCAAAAAACCCAAGGGTATGCTTAACCAAAAATAACTGCCCTATATGGTAACCCCATCCCTTCAAAAACCCCATCCAACCCCCATACTTGCAACCCGGAAAAGTTTTCAATCTCCCCCCAAATTTTCCCCGTCTATGACAAGATTGGTCAGACTGTTTGGGGAAAACCCCCTGCCTTTTCTCACCCTAATGCAACATTAGTACAATGGGGTACTCCATTTTCCCCCCAGGGGGTTTTATCGAAAAAAAACCCCCCCACATAGGGGGCCAAAAATTAAATTTTGGTACACATGAACCCTTCCCCTTTAAATTTTCCCTAGGAGGAGAATCCCTCCCTTTCGTCCAAAAAACCAACCTTTCCCCCAGTCAATTCCAAAATTGTTGGCGTCTAGGCACCCACCAAAAAATTTTCCCTTCCACACCAGATGGGGCCCCCTATGGCCCAACCTGGGCCCTACCCGATCTAACCCGCTCTGGGACTCACGGGACATGTGCCAACTTGGCGGGCCCCCCTAAAAGTATTTTATAGGGGCTGTTTAGTTTTGAGGGGGGCCTCTCAATTTAAATTGGGCTCACACTTTTTCGTGAAGCCAGACAGGAAGCATGTCGACTTTGGGTTTTCTCCTTACTTCCCTTTTCCGTAAAACTGCTCATTCTAAACCCTTCTCCTAAACCCACCCCCCCTACATTCTAAAACCCCCCCCTTCTACCCCCTAAACCTTTCCCCCGTCAAAATCTTTTTCCATCCTCCCCCCAACCCCCAATCTCTACTACCCATAAATCCCAAACACCATACAACCCCCCAAAACCTTCCCCTCCCTCCCTCCCGATACCCGTAAAAACAGAACAAATTTCCCCCCCTCCTCTTTCCCTTCCAAAAAAACACCTCCACCTTCCTTTGCCCCTACGCTTGAGAACCCAAACCCCTCTTCCCCCCCCTACAAGAAAATTCCTTTATCCCCAAAAACTCCCCCCAAACCCAACCCCCTCAGAAGAAACTATTGAAAATATTCAAGATTACTTTTAAAAAAACTGCCTCAAAACCCCCAAATCTTACAACTTTTCCCGCCCCCTTTCACACCCCCAAGTAACTGCTGATATCCTCCTCCCCTAAAGGGTATCCCCCCTAAAAACCCAATCCTCCTACCCCCCCCCAACACAGCCCATCCCCCCCCCCCCCAACCCCCCCCCACATTAAAACCCTCCCCCAACCCCCTATCCCTTTTTCCCTTCCCTCCTGGGTACACAGTGAATCCCTTAGTAACCCTCCCACCATCCCCTCCTTTTCACTTCCACTCCCCTTTCCTTTATACCACGTGAATCCCCTTTTTCCAAGTATCCCCTTCCACAGCCTTCTTCCCCCTAATTTCCCCTCCTATAAAAACCCCAAATCCCCCCACCTCTCCCTCCAACCTCCTTTGGTCCTTATCCCCCCCTCTACTGCTTCCCCCTCAAAAACTCCAAAAAAGTACTACAATCTATATCCTAAAGTATAACTATCCTTCATTGGGAAAATTCCGGGGTTTTTCCCCTCCCCCAACCTGACCTT
>NW_023639708.1:2500-11904 GCF_015228065.2 Penaeus monodon
AGGGGATAGATAGAAAATATAGATTATATTTTGGTATGTTTTTATAAACCAAAAATACATATTTTGTATATTACATAAAAATTTTATTATATATAATAAAATATATATATTTTTAAAATAATGTGTGTGGTGTGGTGTGGGTGGGTATGTGTGTGGGGTGTGGTGTGGGTGGGTGTGTGTGTGTGGGGGTGTGTCGTGTTTAAATAGGTTATATATACATAATATGTATATATATATGTTTTTATATATTATGCATATATGTATAATATAAATATTAAAATTATATATATATATATATATATATATATATATATATATATATTATACAAGGATAAAATTATATATAAAATAAAAAATTGTATATAAAATTTTATATTATTAAAATATTAAAATATAAAATATTATATAAATTTTTTGTTATTATTTTTGTATATAATATAACAATATTAAAAATAGGTATAATGCATATAATAATAATATAAAATTATATATATATATTTTAAATAATAATATATTTTAGTATTATATGTTTTTTGGTGTGGGTGTGTGTGTGGGGGTGAGGGGGTGTCGGTGTGTGTATGTTTTGGTTGTGTTTTATGAAATTAAAAATTATATAAAATAAATATGTAAATACAAATTTAAACCCAACACCCACCCACACACACACACCACACACACACACAAACAAACAAAAAGAGAAATAGATAAATATATATATAATATTATATTTTCTAATATATTGTGTGGGGTGGGGTGTGTGTGTGTGTGGTGTGTGGGTTGTTTTGTGTTTGTAGGTATTTACAAAGGGTATATTATATATTATATATATTTTAATATATTTTATATATTTTTAAAATAATAAAATTTAAATAATATTATTTTATAAAATAAATTTTATATATATATGGTACCCCAAAACCCGCACACACACACACACCACCAAAAACACCCCAATATAGATATTTTAAGAAAATTTTATATAATAATATTTTAATATATATATAAAAATAAAATAATATATAATATATAATATAATATATAAAAATAATATATATTATATAATATAAAAATATATATAAAATTTTATATAATACTATGGTGTGTGTATATAAAAAAACAACACACACACAACACACACAAATAAAATTATATGAAATTTTATGTTATAATATATAAATATATAATATATAAAAATATTATATTTTAAATATTATATATATTTTATACAATATAAACACATACAAGGGACCACAAACACACCCACGCACACGCCACCCCGCACAAACACCAACCCCAACACCAAAAACACACACCCCACACACACAAAACAAACCACACACAAAAAAATATATATATATATAATATATAAATAATATATATTATATAAAAAATATAAAATTATAAAATATATATATATATATTATATATATATCTATATATATATATTGATGTGTGGGTGGTATAAAACCCACACACACACACCCCCCAAAACACACACATCTATAATATATATATAAAATAAATATATATATATATATATTTTATAAAATTATTATATATATATTATATTTACATCATAATCTTTAAAGGGGGGAAACGCCGACGGGGGCGCTTTGGCCGCATCCCCCCTTCGTTTCCCAAACCCAACGGGGACCCCTTGAGGCGAGTCCCGGGACAGGCCCCAGCCCATCTTTATTTCCTTGCACGGGTCTTTTTGAGCTCCCAAAACCAGACCCCCGGGTTGCCCCAAACAGGCCCCCTTAACCCAGGGGTTGTTCCCCAAAGGGGAAAACCCTTTAAGGGGCCGGGGTCATCCACGGGAAAAGACCCGGGTGCCATATACCTTATTTTGGCGACCCTGGTTTTATGCAAGAAACAGCTCCCATGCCAGTTTCACGGGTAACCTTTTTGGTTGGAATTTGGCCCTGCCAACTGAAACCCCACACAGTAAAGGGGGATTGTTACAAAGGCACAAAAACGGATCAAGACACTGGAAGCATCCGGTTTTCGTCCCAAGAGAAAAAAACGGGAAAGTATCAAGGCTTTAAAGGGACACGTAGCTTGGTCCTGCTTTATGAAACCAACATCTCCAAATCCCTTTTTTGAGCGATTTCATGGTTCCCTTGTAAAACCAATCCATTTTTGACTTTTTGGTTGACAGCCCAGAGATAGGGAAATATGCTACCAAGGTATGAAAAAACTCTTTTAAACCTTAACGCCCTCAACGAAAAGCATGGTAAAATTGAACGGTTCCCAAAACCCGGCCCCCAAAACCTGAATTTGGTTGGTCCAGGAAAAACCTCTAGCTAAGGCTTCCCCCTCATTGCAAAAATGCATAAAAGCCACACCCAGTGACTCCAGGGACTCAGATAAGATAGAAACATCATTGGCAAATTAAAGGGGTTTGAGCCCTTGAATTGCCCAGCTTTGCTCCACACTAAATTTGGCTAGAAAGCTCGCCCACTATCCGGGCCATACAGGCTTTGAAAAAGTGGGGTGAAAAAGGACACACCCTTTGCCTAACCCTAAATTTAAAAAGGGAAGATTTTTGACAGCCTGGGGGGTCTGTAAAAACTTTCCGCTTTTTCCCGCCCTTTCGGGCACCAGTATAAATGCTTGCTATTGGGCCAATAATCGGGTTTGAAATTTTTCCCCTGGTCCAGGATCCCCCATGCATTTCCGAGCACCGAGCAAAGGGCCTTTCTTGGTCAATATAGGTTGCAAGAAACCAAACAAAAATCAGCCCAGCGTTCCCCCAATTACCAAGCGAGTTTTCAGTCTTTTGGGGAAATTGCCAGAGAAACCCAGTGCCCCCGGTCTCTGATTCTCAGTGGGGCATTTAAAGATCTGTTTCAAAAGAAGGGTTTATTTTTGATTAGTTAATCCCAAGGGTAGTTGTCCCAACCCCAAGTTTCTTTTTTCCCCCTTTCCCAGAGAGGGAGGGCCCACACCTCTAAAACAGGTCGGGGGGAAATGGTCCCAGACTGCCAGATGGCATTTAAAGGGGACTTTTATGCAGGCCCGGGAGAATGGGTTTCCCCCCCACCCTTTAAAAGAGTTCAGCAGTGATATCCCATATGCCTGAAAGTTTCCCCAAACTTTCGGGTTTTGGGAAATCCCCCAACCCTAACCCCCCGCAGGGTAGGGGGGTTTCCCTCACTAAAGGGGGGGGTCTGGCACGGGTTTATTGTGACATCGCTTGAAATCCAAGCTAACTGATCTGAGATGATCTGTGCATTTTGCTGATTGAACTGCAGCCATCTGTAAGGAGGGGTTAGGGGTTCAGCTTTCTCAGGGCTTGGTAGGGAGGCAAAGGGGCGTTTTTTAAGGGAAAATTACTTTCAACCTCCTCAGCAAAATTCCCCGATGAATTGTCCCTTTTCCTACTTAGCAGTCCAAAACCCTACACCCTGGTGACACAGGAAATGATTACCATTCAGCAAAAAAAAATTTCAACACGCTTCAATGGCCCTTAAAGTCTCCAGGAGATGGAATTCCCGCCTCCTGGCGATTGCCCAAAGGAAAGGCGGCTTTGGGGGTTTAAGCGCTTTTAAGACTCCCCAGGCAACTGGGTCCATCAGGTTGTCAAGTTTTTGTGAATCGGTCAGAGACTGCCAGATGAAACCCCTGGGCACAAATCCCCCTCCCAAATCGGGCCAAATTGGAAAAACCTAGGTGGGCCCCCTGGAGGGATGGGTGTTTCAAGTGGACCTGCAGGGTAGCCACAACCGCCAGGTCCCGGCCACGAAATCGGAAATTTTTCCGGGGAAACTTTTTGGGGGATCCTCCAGTCCATGGCCAGCGATTTTTGGGGTTTGGGGGCTTGTACCCGGAGCCCGAGATCCTCATTTTCCGGGACCTAGCAAAGTCCGGAGAAAAAGGCTATTCTCGGGTGCTGGGATCCGCTCCCCAGCATGGAGGGCCCACAGGGGATTTTAAAATTCAGCTTTGGGCCCCAGGGGGATTTTCGCCCTTGGGGAAATCGCCCAGGACAATGCCAATATTCGGCAGGGGGAATTGTTTTGGGCACCAGTGGAATTTTTGGGAAAAAAAAACAGCCCCAAAAAAAGAATGAAGCCCAAAAACAGCTTCAGTCTCAATGCCATAATACGCTCATCAACCAGGGGTAAACCCCAACCCACCCAAGGGTGGGAAATCAGCAGGAGGTGGAAGGGCTACACCCTGGGGGGTGGTAAAACCCTCGCTGCCCGGGCCCCACCCGTCGTTTGGGGTACCCACCCATAATGATCGTGCCGCTACCCCCCTCTTTTAAAATCTGAAAGGGCAGCCACCCCCAACTCCCCGGCTTCAATTTCCCCCCAATTTCCCGAGGCAAACCCCCTCATCCTGCCACAAGGGGCAGGATGTTCCCAAACGCCTACCAGAAAGCCGCCCGAGGTTAAACTGGGGAGGCACTCCAGGTGCATGCCATCTTGCCCCCCCCGCCGAAAGCAAACCCGCATCCCTCCCCCCAGCATTTTCCAAATTTAAAGGGGGCATTGGCCCGAAGGGGTTTTTTGGGGGGGGGGGAGGATGGGAAGGCCCACCTCCTCCGGAAAACCCCCCCATTTTCCCCAGGGTTTTAGGGAGCGGGAGGGTTTGGGAGGCCGTTTTACCGCCTATGGGGCCCTAGCTCCATACCTTGGGGCCTCCGCGCTCCAAAATCCCCCCCAAATTTGCCTGGGACCGCAAAGGGGCCCCCGGGTTTCCCATGGGGGGCCACGAGAAGGCCCCGGGGAAAAAACGATGATGGAGAGGGTGTGACCTGGGAGAGGAGATTATGCAAAGCTGCTCCCCTTTTTTTTACTAGGCTTGCCAGTGGGGGCCCGCTGCAACAAGAAGGCATGCAAGCAATTAACACTATTAGGGCTACCGCACCATCGCTTTAAAACACCTTTTCACATGTGCCCCACACCCCTACAAATTTTTAAAATAAAATATATAATAATATATATATATATATAATATATATAAATATAATATTGTTACGCCGCCCCCTCGTCTCTCTGCCCCCCAAAACCCCCCGGGAGGCTAGGCGACGGCGTGCTATTCACAGGGCTGAACACTGAAAAAGCTCCCCCAAAAGGCCCGAGACACCCCGCGTCCACGAAAACCACAGGGGAAACGCCAAGGCGAGAAAGGGCCCCAAAATAAAACAAAATGGGCAGTCTTTCCTTTTTTTAACAATTTTTTACCCGTTTCACTTTTTTTATGGCACAAAACAGGGGGGAAAAAACCCGAAAGCCCCACTGCACAATACAGCTTTAACAGGGAAACACAAAGTTTATCAGGGCACAAGGGCCCAACGGGGTCTTCACAGGAGAAACACCCAACTGCGTCTCTCTCTTTGGGTGTTCCTCCGCTCCCCCACTCACAGCCAAATGGTATGTTTGGGCCCCGGTCCCCTTATGTTAACCATGCCCCGGCACCTTTTAGGTTTAAAACATGTTTGCACAGACAAAGGGCCCCCTGGGGTAGTAATATATATATATATATATATATATAAAATTTTATATAATAATAAAATATATTTTTATATATATAAATCTGTGTGTGTGTGTGTGTTTATTATAATAATTTTATATATTATATATTTTTATAAATTATATTATATAAAAATATATAATTATATAATATAAATAAAATATAAATAATATAATAATAAAATTTTATAATATATATATAAAAAATAGATTAATATAGATATATTATATATTATATAATAGGAAAAAAAAAACCCCAAACACACACACACACACACACACACACACACACAACCCCACACAAAACACACACACCCCCACCCCAAACACCCCCCACACACACACACCCCCACATAAAAAAAAAAAAAAAATAAAAAAAAAAAACCAACAAAAAACAAAAAAAAAAAAAAAAAAAAAAACAAAAAAAAAACAAAACAAAAAAATTATTAAAATATTTAAAATATAATAATATTATTATATATATATTATATATATATATATAATTTTATAAAAAATTTACTATAAAAATATAAAGAATATTAATATAAAATATAAAATATTAATTTGATATTTAAAATAGATATATATATATTATAAAGGTTGGGGGGGGGGGGATGGGGGGGTTTGTTTGGGGGGAGATGGGAAAAAAATTTTTATAAAAAAATATATTTTATATAAGGTTTTATTAAAATAAAAATATAGAAAAATAAAAACAAAAAAAAAAAACCCAAAAAAAAAAAAATAGATAATATAAAAGATAGATTTGGGGGGTTGTTGGTGGGTTTTTGTTTTTAGTTATTTAAAATTAATATATAAATAATATATTTGTTATAATAATTTGGGATAATAATATAAAAAATATAATAAACATAAAACACAAAACACACACACACAAAACCCCACACCACAAAACAAACAACACACACACACACACACACACACCAACAATAAAATCATTTTATATTAAAATATATTTTTATATATATATATATTATATATATAATTTTAGTTTTTTTTTTTTAAACTTTGGTTATGTCTAAATTGGGGAAATATATTAAATTTTTTTTATGTTTGATTGGTTTTACTTTAATAATGTACCCCGTTTTTAGGAATGCCCTTTTACCTTTTTAAAATATTCTCTTTTTTAAAAACCCAAAAAAAACCCCACCACAACACAAACCCCCAAAACAACCTGGCGGGGATAATAAATAATTTGCTTTTAAAATTTTAAATTTTTTAAATTTTTTTTACACGGGGCCTTTCCCCGTTACGCATGGGCTTAAAGATTTTTTTGGAATTTTGGAAGGGGTGGTTTGGGCCCCCTTTCCTTCCCGGGGGCCCTTTTTTTTTTTTTTTTTCAATTTTCCTTTTATTTACCGGGGGGACCTGGGTTTGGGGTGGCTTGGCCCCCCAGGGGTTAAAGGGAGGCATTTTTAGGTGGGAAATTTTTGCCCAAAAGGGGAAAAAAGCGCGGCCCGGGGACTCGAACCCTCGAACGCAATTTTCCCTCGTGACAGTTCCCACGCTTTAACCATTCGGCCACCCGGCCCCCAGGGTTCCCTATTTTTTAATTTGATTTTGATTTGGGTTTTTTTTTGTTTTTTTTGAGTAATTTTTTACCCCCTATTTTCGGTGGACCCCGTGGGAGGAGGAGAGAGGGAAGAGAAAGGGAAAAAAGGGGGGCCCGGGGAATGAACCCGAGAGGTAAAAGGGGGGGTTTTGGCCCCCGGGGAAAAAGGGAAAAATAATAATTTTAATAAAAGAAAAAAGGGTAGAAAAAAGAGAAGAAGAAGAGAAGAAAATAGAGAGGGAAAGAGAGATGAGAAAAAGAGAGAAATTAGAAGGGGAGAAGAGAAAGAAAATTAAAGATAAAATTTTTCGGTTTGGGAATATAATATTTGATATATATAAGATATAATATAAATAGATTAGATATATTTTAAATTTTAAACAATTTAAAAAAATTTAAAAAACAACAAAAAAAAAAAAACAAAAAAAAATATAATATATTATAGATTATATAGAGGGGAGAGAGAAGAAGAATATAAAATAGGGGGGAGGATAGGGGGAAAAAATAAAAAAAAACAAAAACCCACACAACAAAAACACCCAACCAAAAACAAAAAAAAACAGGGGGAAAAAAAAAAAAAAAGAAAAAAGGGGGGAAAAGGAAGAGAAGAGGAGAAGAAATAAAAAAAAACGAGACCCGGGTGGAGCACCACCAAAAACATTTTCCCAAACCACAAACAAAAAAAAACAAAAAAAAAAAAAGAAAAGAAAAAAAAGGGGAGAAAGCAAAAAAAAAAATTTTACACCCACAACCCCACACCAAAACACACCACAAAAACACACACACACCCAACACACACACACACACACACAAAAAAAAAAAAGAAAGGAAAAAACCCGGAAAATATTTAAAAAAAAAAAAACCCCAAAAAAAAAAAAAAAAAACCTAAATATTATAAAAAGAATTTTTTAAAATAAATAAAAAAAAGAAAATAATATAAAAATAAATATATAAAAACTAAATAAAATATATAAGGGGGGGGGGAGGTTTGGGGAAAGTAAATACAAATAGATTATAAAAATAGAAAAAGGGGAAAAGAAAAAATCTATATAAAAATATCTTTTTAATTTTAGAAAAATAATAAGAAAAAATATATAGAAAACATATATATAATATATATATATAATAGTATATTTAAAATACATAAAAAATATATATTTTATATAATTTTATAATATATATATATATAGATTTTATATTATTATATAAAATATATATATATAAAATATTATAAATAATATTTAAAAATTAATAATAAAAGTTTTTAAAGATAGATTTTTTAAATTTTAAAGAAACTTTAAAATTTCTTTTAATTCTTTTAATTTTTTTTATTTTTTCCTTATTTTGTAAAATTGGGAAACGATTCGGGAGATTATATTGCACAGAATATACATACATATATTTCAGTGATTCTCTGCAGACTTTTAACCTAAAAGGATCTCTGATCCAGCTAAGAAAGCAGCAATGGTATCGGGCTTATGTTACAGATATTTTTTTCAATTAACTTAACTTTTAAATATTTAACTGTTCCCTACTCATCCGAACACAAACATAAATGCTGGGCGTCAAGCACGAGATGAAAGACATATTTTTTAATCCCAGGATTATCCTAATTCCAAAAAGGTATGATATGTCTATGTAGAACAAGTTTGGCCCGTTTAGAGGGGTTTCAGACACGCAGAAGAACAGACAGAATTGTCCTTTCTTTAACCACATATATATCACACACATATTTACATATATATGAACTTTGTATATATACATATAGTATGTATGTATACATATATATGTATATATATACATATATATACATAGTTATATGCATACAGTATATACATACATGCATACATACTTACATACATACATATATATATATATATATATATATATATATATATATATATATATATATATTATATATATATATATATATAGATATATATATATATATATATATATATATATATAGTGTGTATATGTATATATATATTTTTATGTATACATGTATATTCATTCAGTATATGTTAATGATATATGTACAAACATACATATAACATACACACACACACACACACACACATACACACACACACACACACACACACACACACACACAACACACACACACACACACACACACACACACACACACACATGCACACGCACACATATTGGTGAATCATTTCAGTTTTTGGTTCGTCGAAGAGGAACTCTTGGCTCGTTTCGATTCAATTACTTATTGTGACTTGTTCCTTAACACACACACACACACACACACACACACACACACACACACACACACACACACACACACACACACATACATATAATATATAATATATATATAAATA
>NW_023639709.1:0-11902 GCF_015228065.2 Penaeus monodon
CGGCCCTTTTACATCAGGGGCTCCATTTTTTTTTCTTGCCAATTTAGAGCGGGGGGTTTTGCAATTCCCTTCCCCCCGTTTTTTTTTTTTTTTTTTTTTTTTTTCTTCTTTTTCCTTCCCCGATCACCATCTCTATCACCCGCACTGCCTTGGCTGACTTGGTCCCCCATGGCTGTAGCATCGGGTAAATTTCCCCTTCCTAAGGGAAAAAACGCGGGGTGGTGACCGAACCCTCGAACTCAATTCCCCGCCCCTGACATCTTGGGCCCCGAGCTCAACCTTGGGCCCCACCGGGGCCCCATATTTTAATAATATATATTATATATATAATATATATTATATATATATAATTAATATATATATATATATATATTTTTAAAAAGGGGACGTGAGGCTATTTGCGTGGGCGACGGCGCGCCCCAGCGCGGCCTTTTGTAACCCCAAGGGCGTCCTCCTCTGGGCCATTGCCTTCGTAAACCGTGGGCGTGGGCATCAGCGCAATTTCCGCCATTAAATACCCGCCGACTGAAAAATCCCAAGATAGCCCCTACTTCCTGAGATGGAGGAAAATAATACCTGGGGGCTAGGGAGGACTCGGGAAAAAAAAAAAACAGATTTTCTCCACAGAGGGGGCCCTCATACCAGGCTGGACAGCCCCCATACTTTGGTATACCGGGGATCAGGTTTAAATATTCATGAAGAGGGTCCTTGTCCGTATCATGTTAAAGGAAGGATTGTTACAGCAAGAGATTTTAAAACGGATTTTTCTCGGTGAGGCGGGGAAAGGGGGGCCAAAACCCAAACATTTTAAACCCACACTGTTTAGCAAACGTTTCAGGGAAACCCTCGGTACGTCGCTGCGGAATTGATACTTTCATTCCGTCCCCTGCTTCGGTGTTATACCTCCCAAGTCATGTTGTGGATACCCCGAACTTTAGGTAACTTCAAAACCCATGTGTGTTGGGCGTATTGTTGGAACTTTTACTGGGACAAATAAATTCGATTAAGTTTTGGTTCCGGGTCTACGACGGTCCTCGTTTTTATTTTCTGTTACACTTGCTTTTTTGAAAGGCTTGAGGATAAAATTGGGGGCTCCTTTGAGGTTTGAAGCCAGTTATATCCGGGGTATTTGTCCGCGGAAATTTCCATGGCTTTAGGACGATTGCAAATGGGGGATTTTCCCCAAAACTGGTTTCCGTGTTATCTGCTGCTTGAAAAAAATTTTTGGGGTGTTCAACTCGTCTGAATTCCCCATCAAACCCTTCCCTCACATGGCCTAACACTCTTTCTGTGTTTATTTTTTTTTCACAGGCATTGTAGAGTACGCGGGGGCTACGGTTTATATCGATTTCGAAAAACTTTTAAAACACTGCCCTGGAGAATCCCCCAAGGTCGCCGGGAAAATCGCTTTCTCTCAAAACCACACCACTTTCAGAGATACACGGGTCATCTTCCGCTGCCAGCTTTGTAAAATAAACCATTACCGATAAAAATTCTTTATTGCCTCATTTTCCCCCTTCAGTTCCTTTTGTTAAAGATTACTTTCTGGGGCCAGCCCACCAAAACTTAAAAGCGTGAGTTTTTAATAAACGTTTCGCCCGCTCATTTTTTATTTTTTTCTTCATGATCGCCTATGGGGCTCATGGGCCCATACCCCTCGGCAAATGCTCCAAAATATTCAGGGACTCATTTTTGGGATTATAGACTTTTTCACAAAAAAATGAACCTGGCTGAACTTTTTGACTGAAAGCCAATTGGGCATCATTTTTTTTTTTTTATTGTCAAATTGCCGGGGTTGTTGTAGTGGGCAGGAGGAGAAAATGAAAAATGATTCGGAAGAACGTGAGGAAAAGAAAAGAAAATTTTTCGGGAGCTAAAAAAAACCCTCTTAGTCAGAAATCAAGCTGACATCTGTGGTGCGTCGGGAGGATAAATGGGATAAAGCTAAGAAGAAGATATATATATTGGTTTAAAGTAAAATAAAAATTAAAGTAAGGGCAAAAGAAAAGCATTAAACTAGGGTTCCTGCAGTAGCGTTCCCCCCCCCCCCCCATCCCGTCTTGAGCGCTACCTTTTTTCCTTGCAGAATTCCTCGGCCCCCTTTTTTTTTGCCAAGGCCCTGGGCGAGACCTCTCTCCCGGCTCTGTTTTTTTTTATTTTTTTACGGGTTGGTAATTTCGGGTTGGGATTAGGGCGATAGATTACATTTAGTAATTTCGCTACGTATTTTCTTGTTTCTCGTGTTTTTGTGTTTTTTTTTGTTTTGGTGAGGAAACAAAAAAAATTTTTTCGGGTTTCTTTTTTTTTTTCAATTTAAAATGAATCTGATTAAAAAGGGGAAGAAAACTTAAACACTTATTTAATAGCTTAAAATCAATATAAAGTCCCCCTTATATATTTCTTCTTTTTAGGGTAGGTTCAGTCTAGGCCCGGTGTCACAGCATGATACTTAATTGTGTTTTTCATGTTGTGATGCTCTTGGATGAGTGGGTAGGGCCCCCCCATTTCCCCTTTTCCAGGGAGAGTCCCGGGTTTTACTTTTTTACCTTATATAAAAAAGGAAAAAAACTTTATAATCACTTTTAACTTTAACCAAAAGGATTGTTGTTACGTGTGTGTGTGTGTTGTGGGGTGTGTGTGTGTGGTGGGGTGTGTGTGTTGTGTGGTGTGTGGTGCGGTGTGTGTGTATGGGTTATAGAAAGAAAGAGGAGAAAAGGGGAGAGAGAGAAAAGGAAGGGAGAGAGAGAAGAGAGAGAGAGAGGGGAGAGGAGAGGGGAGGAAGAGGAGAGAGAGAGGAGAGAGAGTGGTGAGAGAGAAAAGAAGAGAAAAAGAAAGGAGAAAGAGAAAAACGGAAGGGGGGAAAAGGAGAAGAGAAGGAGGAGAGAAGAGAGAAAACAGAGAGAGGAGAGAGAGAGAGAAAAGAAAAAAGCGAGAAGAGAGAGAGAGAAGGGGAAGGAGAGGGGAAGCGGAGCGAGAGGGGTTTTCTTTCTTTCCTTTTATTAAACAAAAAATACATTAGTGTTTCACAGAACAATACCGCACAGGCAAATAAAAACTTCATTTTATTGGAAATAACCCCCGTACACACTTGTATATACCATCATCATTTATACATAAAAAGGGCCCGCGGTGGCCGGTGTTAAGCACGCGGGCCGACGAAAATCGGTTCGGGGTTTTCGAGTCACCAGCCGGCGCGTTGTTCCCTTTTTGCAAAAGGGAAATTTACCTGATTTTCCTCCCCAGCCACGGGGGGCCAAGCCAGCCCCAAATCAGTGCTGGTCCCAAACCCGGATGAAATAAGGGCAAAGTTACCCAAAAAGGTAACACCCCTCTCCGTGGGAAGGAACTGGGGGCCTACCACGTCCCCCTCCAAGAGCTAAAAAAAAAATGAAAATACAATTAAGTATCATGTGTGCCACGGCGGCTCAAAAAATGAACCTACCCTTTTTAAAAAAAAAAAGGAAAAAAAAAAAAAAAAAAATAAAAAAACTGACCCCCAGTCGAGCGTAGGCGGGGGGGATGCGGCGTGGCGTGGGGGTGGCGTGGGCGGGGTCTTCAGTCGAAACCAAGGGGTCAGCACCCTTGATGGCTTTCCGTCTGGGGCGCTGCGGGGCGGAAGCTGGGGAGGCCAAGGGGGGCGTTGAGCCAGGACCTTCCTAATTGTTCCAGCCGCCCACTTTCCGGTGCTCTTGGGGGGCACGTTCTTGCGAGAGCCTGGGGAGCCCCGGGGACAACTCGTCCCCCCCAGCTTTCCCCAGGGGCGTGGGGGCCCCCCACAAACACCCGAGGACCAGGGTGCGTCCTGCTCGTCCAAAAGAACTGCTCCATCTCCTGGCCCCCTTCTTCCGGCCGGGGGGCCCTTTTGCAGTATGCGCGTATGTTTTCCCCGACTACGCCTTGCCACTTCTGCAGCTCTTCCGAGCTGCCCTTCGCCGGCGACCTGGCCTCCGTCGGCGCTGGGAAAGCCATCATTCTGCTTTTGGTCCACCACCACGAAGCCTATTCCACGGGGGGGCTGGGGGTGACGCGGGGTGCTGCGGTCCTCGAAAAGGCGCGCTTTTCCCCCTTCGCTCCCCTTTGGCATACTGCTGCCCGCTAGGAATACCTTTTCCGAATTCCTCTGGGGTATCGGCTTAGTAAAGGGTTTTAGTGATTGAGTGTGTGTGGGGGGGGGCGGGGGTGTGTGGGGGTGTTTTTTGTATTTGGACATTGGGAAAGAAGTGTGAGTGAGTGAGTAAGTGAGTGAGTGAGTGGGGGGCGGCGCCCCGGGGGGCGTGGTGTGTGTTGTGTGTTGTTTGTGTGTGTGTTGTGTTGTGTTTGTGTTGTGTGTGTGTTTTGGGGGTGTGTTGTGTATTCGGACATTATAAAGAAGTGGGGAGTGGGGTAGTGAGTGTGTGCTGCGGCGGCGGGGGGTGTTGTGTGTGTGGGGTTTTGTGTTGTGGGTTGTGTGTGTGGGTGTGTGTTGTGGGGTTGTTTTGTGTGTGTGTGGTGTGTGTGTGTTTGTGTTGTGGGGGTGGTTGTGTTTTTTTGTTGGTGGTGTGGTTGTGGTGGTGGGGGTGGGGGTGGTTGGCGTTTTTGTTTGTGTTGTGTGTGTGGTTTTTGTGTGTGTGTGGTGTGGGTGTGTGTTTGGTTTTTTTTGTGTGTGTGTGTTTGTGTGTGGTGTGTGTGTGTGTGTTTTGTGTTGTTGTGTGTTGTGTGGTTTTGTGTGTTGTGTGTGCGTGGGGTGTGTGTGTTGTGTGTTGTGTGTGTTGGTGTGGTGTGGGTGTGTGGTGTTGGTTTTGTGTGGTGGTGGTGTTGTGTGGTGTGTGTGTGTGTGTGGTGTGTTTTGTTGTGGTGTGTTTTTTGGGTGTGTGGGGGTTTGGTGTGGGGGGTTTGTGGGGTTTTTTTGTGTTTGTGTGTGGGGTTTGTGTGTGGGGGGGGTTTTTGTGGTGTTTTGGTGTTGTGGGGTGTGTTGTTTTGTGTGTGTGTTTTGGAAATTCAAAATTAGAAAAGAAGTGTGGTGGGGTGTTTGTTGTGGGGTGGGGTTTTGTGTGTTTGTGGGGGTGGTGTGTGTGTGGGTTTTCAAATTTGTGGTTTTGTGGTTTTTTGGTTTTGTTGTTGGTTTTGTGTTTTGGGGTTTTTTTGGGGGGGAGGTTTTTGTTTTTTGGAGGGGAAATTAAAAAGGAAGGGGGTTGGGGGTTTTTTTTTCTTTTTTTGCCTTATTTTTTTTAAAGGTGGGGTTTATTCTGGCCCGTTTCAAAAATAATATTTTGGGCGTTTTCAGTTTATGTTTTAATTAAAGGGAGGGTAGTTTTTTTCCCAAGGGGAGTGGGGTTTGGGTCCCTTTTTATAATTTTTTCTTTTTCCCCCTTGGACAAACCCTTTTTTTTTTTGGGCGGGGTTTTGGCCCCCTGGCCAAATGTATAACTTTTAAAGTGTAATTCCTTTTGGGAAGTGAAACGGGGGGTCCCCAACCCTTTTTTCTTTCCCAAATTGCCGGTGCCCTTTTTTAAATTTTAACCTCTCATTTTCGGGGCCCCCCGGGCCTTGACGGCCCTGGGGCCCCCATTTTTTCTTGGGAAATTTTAAAGGTGGTTTCCTTCCCCCTTCGCCCGGGGTTTTATTCGAGTCACCTTTCTCTAATTTAAACCCGGCCTGCCCCTTGGAAAGCGGCCTTGGGGGCCCAACCGGGCCCCTTATTTTTTTCGGGAAATTTTGGGGGTGGTTTCCTTGCCCGGGAAAACGGCCGACCCTTTTTTAGGGGCCACGGCTTGACTTGGTTTGAATGCATCTGGGCAAAAAGGTAAAGTTTCCTTGCCCAAAAGGGGGAAACAACGTGGCCGGGGGGAAAAATTCATCCGGCCCTGTAAGGGAAGGGTTGTCCCACCCAAACTGGAATCCGTAACCCAATTAAAAAGTTGGGAACCCAAAACCCCGGGGAAACCCCTTTTTTTTTGGGAGGGGTTTTTCCCCCGGAAAGTTGTTTGGGAACCAAAAGAAAAAAGAAATGCCAATTAAAAAACCCCAAAATTAAAATGGGAATTTAAAAGTCGGGAAAATTAAAGAAAAATCAAAACATTAAAAAAAAGGGTAGAACCCCCAAAAATATTGGAATAATAAAGAAAGGGGGAAAATTTTTTTAAAAAAAAAAACCCAAAAATTTTTTTTCCTTTTTTCCCTAAAAGGGAAGAAGGGAAATTAACCCCGGGGAAGACCTAAACCGAAAAAAAAAAAATGCAAAAACCCCCTTAAAAACCCTTGGGAGTTTTTAAAAGCAAAAATAAAGCTTTTTAATTCTTAACAAAAAATATTATAAAATCCTTGAAACCAACCCAAAAAAGGGGTAAGTGGTTTTTTTAATAAAACCTAAAAAATTTTTTGCCCAACCAAAAGATGTAAATAACAGGGGAATCAAACCCAAAAGTTGAAAAAAAAAAAATTTAAAAAGGGGAAATTTTAAAAAATTAAAAAAAATTTTTATTGCGAACAAATAAAAAAATAAAAATTTGAACCCCAACCCAAGAATTTGAAAACTTTTTCATGGAAAACCCAAAGAACTCACCAAGAGTACGAAACATCAACGAAAAATTTTTAAACCTAAAAGGGACATTAAAAAAACTAAAAGATGGACTTGTTTTTTTGTGAGGGAAAAGGGGTCAAAGAAAAATGGAATAAATATTTTTTAAACCCTTTATAAAAAAAGAATAAAGCTAACACAACTTTTTTTAGACTCAATGACGCGAAGATGAACCCCCCCCAAACTGCTAGACAAAGTTAAAAAACCCAAAAAAGAATTAAAGAATAACAAAGCCGGGAAAATAGATGAAATAAACAGAACTATCAAAATGCTGGCGAAAGTTTTAAAATACTTTTTTAAAAATTTTTGTACAAAAATTTTGGAATAAAAGAAGATGGCCGAAGACTGGGTAAAATCTTTTTTAAACTTTTTAAAAACCTAAAAAAGGTGAACCCCACTCCAATGCAACAAAAAACAGGACTTTTGTTTAATAAGCCCCAAAAACCAGCAAAATTTTTGTTAAAAAATTTTTGGGGCGGGAAAGAATAAGTTGAATTTAAGAGAAAAAAACGGGCCAGACAAACAAGCGGGTTTTTTCGCCCTAAAAAAGGTCCCAACCCCCAAATTTTAAAAACTGAAATTGATCATAAAAAAACAGAGAACCCCCCAAAAAGACCTATACCTGTTTTTAAAATCGATTTTTTTTAAAAAGCTTTTGTTTACGGTTTGTCCCCGTTTATCCCCCCCGGGAATAATATAAAACGAAAATAAATTTTTCCAAACCACTTCACCCCAACTAATAAAAGCCATTTTAATGCCCCAACAACAGCAAAGGAATTTCACCTCAAATTCCCCTCCTACTATTTGGGGGCCAAGCCCGGAAAAAATGGAGGAATGATTACCAAAAAGGGTAACAACCGGAAATCTCCGTGGAAAGGGAACGGGGGACCCTACCACGTAGCCCTCCAAAGAAGCATAAACAAGGGGGAAAACTAAAATTTAAAGGGTATCAGGGCTGTGCCCACGGGGCCCCCCCTCCCCCTAGACATGAACCTCCCCTTTAAAAAGAAGAAAAATGACCAACAAAAGCAAATGTAAGAACCATTTAATGGGTTAACAAAAATGGTTCTAAGTAAAAAAGGGAAAGGTCCCGACAGGGTTGCGTTCTGTCTCCGCACCTCTTTAACATATATTCTGAAAAAATTATGAAAAGGGGCTCTGGAAAATTTTTAAAGGAACTGTAATTTTGGGAGGATACAAAATATAAAACAAAGGGTTTAACGCCGATAAATATATTTTTGGTTGCCAGCTATCACAAACCCAAAAAACAATTACTAGTTTAAAAGTTGGGAGAAGCGCAAAAGGCCCGGGGCTTTTTTCTTAATCCCCAGAAAACTAAGACCCATAAGATTCAAAGAAAACCCGGAAAATAAACAATAAAGACATTTTACAATAAAGGGATGTTTGGGGGAAAAATTTGTAAAAGATTTTTCCTTACCCTTGGAGTTTGTTTTTAAAACAAATCCAAAATAAATGATTTCCCCCAAAAGATAAAAAAAAATTCCCCATTGCCAAAAAGCCACTTTTGCCCCTAAATAACATCGGGAAAGACCGAACCCTTCCCTTACGGCCCAAAGCTGAGATTATTGGGAACTCATTAGTTTTCCCAATTGCTCATTGGATCTGAGTTTTGGGGTGCTGAAGGGATGGCCCAAAGAAAAAATCAAAAAATTTTTTTGAAATGTGGTGTTAACAGACGAGTACTGCGTATTAGCTGGACCCGAGAAGAAGACGAATGAAAGAAGTGCTGGAAAAATAAAATTTTAAAAAAAACCCGCTGTTTGGACACTTGAACAGGGGGAAATTTAAGTTTTTAAAGGGGCATTTTAGGAGAAGTAAAGTATTGAAAAAAACCCTTCTGGCAGGAAAGGTAATGGGAAAAAGAGGAAGAGGAAACTGAAAAAACAAGACGGGGCGACAACCTCAAAAATATTTGGGGGGTTTTTCGATGGGACAAGTTAAAGATGATATATAATAATATATTTTATAAAAATTTATATAATATATATATATAAACTATATTAAATCAAATAACGGTATGCTCAAAAGTTTGAGCACCCGGGACCCCTCCACCATCCTTCCCCTCCCCAACCTCGATCTTTGCCTTTTCTTTCTACCCTTTTACCATCGACAGCCCCAAACATTTTGTGTTGTCGCCAGTCTTGTCTTCGGTTTGCCTTTTCCCTCTTTTTCCTATCAATCCCTGTCAGAAGTTTTTCTCAATACTTTTTTCCATCACATACCAATAAACTTTTGTTCAAGTGCCAACAGCCGGTTTTACAATTTCCTTTTTCAGCACTTCATCATTTGTTTTCTTCCCCCGTCCAGTTAATATAACTCGTTGTAACCCCACATTTAAAAACATTTGATTTTTTTTTGTCACTTTTTCAGCACCCAAACTCAAAAACCATATGCCCCAATTGGGGAAAACTAATGATACAGTAAAACCCATTTTGTCCGTAAAATAAGCTTCAGTCTTTTCCCAAAGTTACTGGAGCAAATGTGTCATTTTTGCAATGGGAAAAAAATATAATATGGTTGATGTCAGGAAGGGCATCCGCCATAAAAAACTTCGGCCCGAACTATCTGGCGACCTTATAAGAAAGGTAAAGCTACAGAAAAAAAAAAATATTTATATATATTTTTTTTTTTTTCTGTAGTTTATCCCTTCTTATATATGGGCGCCATGATGGGGTTTTGGCAGATAGCTTTTATGGCGGATGCCCTTCCTGACGCCAACCCTATCTATTTACCCAGGCCCATCCAGTGGCTAGGTTATATATATATATAACCACCGCTCTAAATTGCCAAGAAAATCATGGAAATCCATGGTCGCCAACGCCCTGGTGGGACAGGGCACTTGAAAAAATATATATATATATATTCTGTCTTTTTCTTAGCTTTATCACATTTTTATATGGGGTCGCCATGATGATTTGGTTCTGGCAGTAATTCTTTTGTGGCAGGATGCCTTTCCTGACGCCAACCCTTCTCCACTCACCCGGGCCAGGGACTGGCACCGACTTGGGCTGTCTTGCCCACCCAGTGGCTAAGTAGGCAATCGAGGTGAAGTTCCTTGCCCAAGGGAACAACGCGCCGGCCGGTGACTCAAACCCTCAAACTCAGATTGCCGTCGTGACAGTCTTGAGTCTGATGCTCTAACCACTGGATACCGCAGCCCACACACACACACACACACACACACACACACACAATATATATATAATATATAGATTATATATATATATAATATATATATATGATTATATATATATGTATGTATGTATATATATATTATATATATATATATATATATATATAATATATTATATATTATATATATATTTTTTTTTTTTTTTTTTTTTTTTTAGTTTTATCCCTCTCTTATATGGGGTCACCATGATCAGGTTCTGGCAGATATATTTTATGGCCGGATGCCCTTCCTGACGCCAACCCTCTCTATTTACCCGGGCTTGGGACCGGCACTGACTTGAACAACGCACCGGCCAGTGACTAGAACCCTCGAACTCAGATTGCTGTCGTTACAGTCTTGATTCTTATGCTCTAACCACTCAGCCACTGCGGTCTCTCTCTCTCTCTCTCTCTCTCTCTCTCTCTCTCTCTCTCTCTCTCTCTCTCTCTCTCTCTCTCTCTCTTTCTTTCTCTCTCTCTTTCTCTCGGCTTTCTCTCTCTCTCTCTCTCGTTTTACTGTAAAAGGTTATCATCCTTCATACAGTGGTGAGCAGAGAGGTAGTTATACTGGTATTCAGCATTCACTCTTTATTTCTAAGAGTTGACACATGCAGTATAAGAACATACGAGACATGTCTAGTTATAGGGGTAATAGCAGTATGCGGTCGCAGACAGCTTGCCTGGAGGGAGAGGGCAGAGCTGACCTTACCGCGTCGGGTGCTTAACACGAACTCTCGGTCAAACAAGATGGGATATAAAATGTGACCTCCACCCTCGCTGAGTGGGTGGTTCTTATTTGGGACTTTGGATTCGCGTGGTAATGGGCCACATGGTCCACTGGTAACAGAAATAGAATTATACACATCCTATATTGCTCGGCCACCTACTCGCACCTCGCCCTTGAGGCGCCTTCAAGGGTGACCTAACTTGGCTGGTCGTCTCGTTCTCATGCGTTGTTCTGGTGCATCTTCGTGGCTGCTCATCCCTGTCGTCCTCATCCTCCTGGTCCTCGGTGTAATCTGTCCATCCCCTATGTCCACACGTCCTCGAAAGTCTCGCACAGGTCCTCCTGGCCCAGGCCTAACTTGGCGGCGTCCTCGTCCACACGTCCTCACAGATCTCTTCCAGGTCCTTCTCGTGTCCACACGTCCTCGTAATCTTCATCCGGATCTACGGGCGTCGGGGCAGGGGCGGCATCTCGGGGCGGCTGATACCTGCGCTACGAGCTCCTGGAGTTGACCGGAACTGCAGGCGTCCGCCAGGTGTCGCCTATGCACAGCATCCTGGGGTGACTGGTAGCTGCGGCAAGGTGCTGGTTCGCTGGATCTACGGGGAGTCTGGCAGGCAACGCCCGTCCACTACACTGGGACGGCTTAACACCTTTTCTGACGAAAATCTTGGTCCGTGGGCCTATGGCGATCTTCGATTATGTCCTTCCCACGTCATCCTAAGGTGACCGGAACTGTAGCAGGATCTTCCTTCGGTGCCATGTCGGTCCGACTGCAATATATAGTCGGGGAACCAGATCATACACGTAAGGGCCAGAGTAAGAGAAAAAGAAAGACAACAGAGAAGAGGGGGTGTTAACTACCACTTGCCAGTGATTTATAAAAAATTGCGGTTTTTAATGTTGGATTTTAATTTATTTTCATCTTTTTTTTCATTTTGTGTTTTATTTTCACAAAGATAAAGAAGAAAATAGAAGAGGGAGACTTCAGTAGCGATCCGCATGGACCTGGCTTGAACTACCAACCATCTCTGATAGATATGAGAGTAGATAAGGGAAACGACATCGGCAATCCACAAGGATTTACTGGAACCACAGTCGTCACACGGAGAAGAAACAGATGTAACTTGTACATCATGTACGAGTCACTCGTCACGACGGACAAAACTGCGGGCTAAAGAGATACATCATAAATCTTTACGCCGGCACTAAGACAGCAACCAATCCTACTAATGAAAAGGTTCAGTGTCTTTTGTCCTGCATGTATGAGTGAGGTGAATGTGTGTGTGTATGCATGTGTGAGTAACAGCTAGCGTGAATGAGAGGGAAAGTGAGAGTGACCTCACACAGAGAATGAATCACAAAAACGAATATTAACGTTCACTATAACAAAACTGACGCCACAATTAGCAATCCAAAATTTAACT
>NW_023639710.1:7500-11902 GCF_015228065.2 Penaeus monodon
ATGCTTAGGAATACTGATCTTGAATGCAGCTTGAGTTTGAAGTTAATGTACGAGAATAACAGTTCCGCGGCCTGGGACATCGGGTGAGGGCTTGGGTGTTTTAAAAGGCCCCAGGAAGGGAAAAGGATATGATACATACTGTAGCGATTTAAAAGGGACGAGGACAAACAAAATGTTTTCTGTTTTTTTTATAGATTATTATTTTTCTAAACCAAGGCAAAGATCTACTGGAAAAGTTGGTAGTATTTGGATGGAAGCAGCATGTTCGTTGTATTTCAAAAAAAAGTATAAAAACTGTCAATTACCAGATGGCCCATCATCACCAACCGGTGACTAATTCGTCGATAAAGATATAGTATCGTTCAGGGATATGCTAGACATCACACGTTATACTACTACTACTACTACTAATTTACACCCCACACACCCACACACACACAACACACACACACACAACACACACACACACACACACACACACACACACACACACACACACACAATATATATATATATATATATATATATATATATATTATATATATATATATATATATAATATATTCACACACACACACACACCACACACACACACACACCACACACACACACACACACATAAATGGTTCGGACAGAGCATGTGCTTTACGAGATTTCTCCCTGATGAAGGATGTAGGTCAGTAACGAAATTTACGAGGCAGAATATCTGTGCAATATGAGGAAAGAGTTTGATGTGCTGGTCAAAGAATGGCGGTGGTGGCGAGGTCCACTTAAGATTCAGAAAAATTAGAAAGTCGTATCGTGTTACCTGGTGCAGGTGATGGTGGCAACGGTAACAGTTGCCGAAGTCAGTTTAAGAAAACGATTTTTTCTTTACATTATGAAATTATTATAATGAAGAGGACAACTTGCGTAAAAACAAAACGTTTTATGCACTTTTTTTCCCCGTACAATTCATACTCTGATGATTTGATCATATAATATAGATTTGCTAACGCTTTGCCTCCGGGCTTGACGGCGTCGGACGTGGAAGCCCAATGTGAGCCGAACTGCGAAGGCCGCTGCCCCTTCGTCAGAAACCCGAGCCTCCAGTGTTGAGATATAAGTGGGCGAGATCGACGAGAGAAGGTAGTACGACTTACTAGCTCTTACAGCCCACCGTCATGAAGACTTGTCTAATCGGTGAGAACATAACGGGCTCAAAGGGTGACCTGTGTGACCTAGGTCACACAGGTCACACAGGTCTTTAGGGGATGTTTTGTGCTGAGACGGGAAAAGTAACGATTTCCACTAACTCTAGTATAGATAATGGGACCATTACAATGATAAACGCTTTGCCAAACTAAAGGTACACTCTTCATAACAGCCATATGTATAATCCATATTCATACAAATTTATTATTCATTATCTATACAATAATTAAGTTGCATAAGTGTCAGTAGTAGAATAAGAATGCGCAGTAAACAGTTTTCTAATTCCCAACCGTAGCAGTTCTCGCCTTCCTCGCATGGGGGCCCGCGTCCCCGGCCTCCGCCCCGCCGCGACTCTTTCCCCTTCCTCTTCGAGCTGCCCCCCAACGCCTCCCTCATCCTGGGCGCATCCAGACCGGCTTCGAGTGCGGCGACCTGCCCTACGGCTACTACGCCGACACTTCCAAACTGCGCCATCTAAACCCCGTGTGTCTGCCCTACATCGACAACGACCTGTACGTGACCCGCCACTTCTCCTTCCTCTGCGGCGCAGGCACCATGTTCGACCAGGAGCGCCTCGTCTGCGACTCCCCCAAAACTCCGTTGCCTGCCCAAAAATCCACCTCCTTCAGGAGAGTAAATGAGTATTCGGCCGCCCGTCAACTTCCTTGAGAAGTAAACAAATCAGTGAGGTCATCCCTGACTGATCACGATTGTGTATTTTTCCCAATGTTGTGATAATGCAGCGCTGGGTTAAGCGGCCATTGTCTTTCACTCCATGATTGCCAAATTCAAGTATTTCCCGGGTCTTTGTTTGAATTTTGATTAGTAAGCATTTTTTCTTCTTTTTGATTCAGAAGAATCGATTGCATTTCTCCCTCTTTTTGTAAATCATATTTATGTAACGATTAAAAAGTCATGGACCATATGTTTTAATAAAAGTTTTTTTGAATCTACGACTCACATTGTTTTATATTACTTTTACATTATCAGAAGGAAAAACAGCTATTAATTTCGCCACATAACTGTATTTAAAAACAATGATCACTTGTTTGCTTATATACTCTATAAGCTAAAACCCATATCCAACATATCATCCAGATATCGTCAACCATGATATCTGGCCGTGTAATCATTTCCGAAAATTCACATTTGTTCTCATGACTTGATAGATTAGAGTGCTCAATCCTAGAACCTTCCAAATGCTTGGGGTTTCCGGTCGTCATCCAAGGACTTGAAGTCATATATATATTATTTCATACAAAACATTATATATATATATATATATATATAATATTTTATATATATATATTATATATTATATATATATATATATATATATTATATATAATATATATATATATATATATATATATATATATAATATATATATAGTATCGTTCATGAATATGCTAAGACATCAACGTTATACTACTACTACTACTACTAGACACACACACACACACTCACAACACACACACACACACACCCCACACACACCCCACACACACTTTACACACACACACACAACACACACACACAACACACACACACACACATATATATATATATATATAATATATATATATATAATAATATATATATATTTATATTTGGCTTTGGCTTTGGTTTGGCTTTTCTTCCTGCCACAATCAGGAGCGACCCCTGGACATTGATTATTTTGAGAGAATCATGCAAGGGGGTGTCTGTATAACAATCTAAAATCGGTTCAAAAGCTTCTGAATATATATGCCCAAAACCTTTAGCTGCACGTCGGGCTATTCGCGACTGCCGATGCGTTCTCCTACATGACAAAACAGGTGGCTTTTACATTTTTTGGTGCATATCATGACAGTCCAGACATGCACACCCACTTCAGAATCCCACAAAACACGCATAAAAGTTATTGCATCTATCTATCTATCTATCATATAGATATACACACTTAAAATATATATATATATAATATATATATATATATATATATAAATATATAATATATATATATTTTATATATATATACATAAAATATATATATATATATATATATATATATATATATATATATATAATATTTTATATATATATAATATATATATTTTTAATAAGTGTGTGTGTGTGTGAGGACAGTATTCAGATGAAGAAAGGCCCAAAAGCGTACCCCCATTTGTGAGGTTCCTCCGAATCTGTTTTTCACGATCCGAGTTGAAAATTCCTCCTTTAAAGTACACGAGATGCTATTGTTAAAAAAATATGATTTAAAAATACATGACAATTTGAATTAAGACGGAGAAACTGTAAAAATTTTTTGAATAATAGGATTTTTTTTAAGAAAATAGAATTCTAAGTTTATTTTCATATTAAAAACACAAAAGACAGGCCCCACAAATGTTATCGCTTGGAAGTATTAATAAAATTATCATGATACCTGGCAATTTAGATCCCGTCATATGTAATCATTGTACACCCAGCTTTAAGATTCATGCTAAGAAATAAAGAACTTTAATAATCAAATATACCAAGAAATTTTTTTTTCTGGCCTCAAAGCAAAATCGTCCAGTTTTGTCACTTTTTGGTATATAGGTCTGCTCAGTGCAGACTTCTCCTGAGAATCGTGGCCCTAATTCATTTTTCATTCTTCTGAGTCTTTTAAAAAAACCTTTCTCCTGAACAGTTAGTGACCATTTAAAAGAAGAAACAGCCACAAGATTGCTTCCCCATTAGTTTTTGTTTCTTCTTCATATTTTAGTAAAGGTCTGTATTAGACAGAGAATGCAACTCTAGGCTGTATGTAGATCTATGTTTGGCACCTCACTATCTAGTGTGAACTCCTGAGACCTGGCCTGCCTTACCAGGTGAGAGCTGAGAATTATGATCATCGCATCGTTTTCCTGTGGCCCACTAGCCTCTCGTTGTCCGTGACTCCTGAATTAGTTATATATTTTTATTTTTGAGTCGGCGTAAAAGACTGCTTCCTCATACTCAAATTTTCTGTTCCACGTCCTGCTTCGCTGTTTCTTTTAGCGAGGTTTTCTTTCCCATGAAAAGCCAGTAGCTAGCTGGACGGCTCCAACCACTGTTTTCCTTGTATTAGTATCAGTGTATCGGCTTCCTCCCGAGCACTTTTTTACTTCAGTCAGTGGCTGACGCAAGAAAGCAGTGATTGGTATTAAATTCTTTACCGTATGTTCTGTTCTCCCCCCAAACACTT
>NW_023639711.1:0-11901 GCF_015228065.2 Penaeus monodon
TTAGAGCCAGATTCGTTAGACGAGGGTCAGGTTTAACAGAATTCCACATTCTTACCAATTTTATTCAGGAAGGGGGCTACATGCAGAGAATACCTCCTTCTATGTGACAAGATTTGAAGCTAATAGGACCACAGGGGTTTGTAAAGTAACAATCACTGATATTCCTAGCCCACGGACACCTTCCCCCAGATGGTTAGTAGAATTAGGTGAGCTGATCTGGTCAGAAGCTGCAAGACAATGGCAGGGCCTTGTAGCAGCAAATCTGAGAGCCGAAGCGATTCAAACGCGGGCAGAGATCATAAACCTAAAACTAGAAGTGAGAGATAGATTCCCAGACACATATAGGAGAATTTGCAACAAAGCCTATAAGAAAGGTTTGAAAATCTGAAAAAAAGAACTCCCCCAGATGAGGTATTTTACATTATGGATAGGGAAGCCCCTTGTTGCAATATATAAGAGGAGGAACGAACTTATCAAAGGAAGAAAAAGTTTTAATGACCTTATGTCGGGAACCAGAGAAAGACCAAGAGATAAACAACCCCCCAAACCAGATAAGGTTTCCTCCCTTCCCTCCTCCCCTAGTGAGAACACCCCCCCATCCCCTCCTCAAAAATGTAGTCTCCCTCAGGGTTTATCTCAACCACAACCTGAAGGAGAATATAGAACAGAAGGAACCCCCTTAGTGATCCATCAAAAACAGGATCCACCCCAGCACAACCCCCTAACCTCTCATTTTCCCTGGATCTAGCACAAAGAGCCCCCATAAACGAGGAAAATGACCCCCTTGATATGGACCTCCCTTTACCCACAAATACTTCCTTAACCAATGCCTCCCTCGATACAGCCCCACCCCAGCTCAAGAGGACAGGATTGGCGCATGTCATGCCCTTAGACAGAGTAGTAAAGATAGTCCACCAAATAGAGAACCTGGTAATTGAAAAGACAAACCCGTCCCCCACCCCCACCCCACATAATGAGCAGGAACAAAAAGTAGAAAAGGCCCAAAACAAATGATCCACATACGTGGCAGGCTTTCAGGGACCATGCTAGGAGAGAGAAAGGGAATAACTAAACAAAATGAAGGAAAAGAGACCCCAAAAGAAAAAACAGGGAAATGGAACAATAAGATCGGAAATTTCGGGTTTCGCTCATCACATCACCCTCCCCCCCGCCCCCCACACCCCCTGCCCCCTTGCCCGGTTCATCCCCCACCCCCCCGCCCGCCTTTTCGCCCCCACACCCCCGCCCCCACACCCTCGCCCCCCACACCCTCGCCCCCCACACCCTCGCCAGTCCTACCCCCACCCCCTTTCCCGGCCCACCTCTCCCCCCGTCCCCCCCTGCCCCCTCAAAACCCCACCCCCCTCCTCCCACCTCGCCCTCCTCAACCCCAAAATACCCATGCTCCAGCCCACCTCCCCCCTCACCATCCTCCACGAGGCCCCCAGGGGAACCAGGCCTGGCACAGAGGAACAGAAAGGAAACAGAGATGGGAGACATATGGGAACAGAGGAGCATATGGGAAAGGAGAGAGTTACAGGAGAGAAAGTGGGATCAGAGGATATCACAGGATTTATATAGGCAGGGACACATACAGGCAGAATGTAGGCCCCCAAAGGACACACAGGACAGAGGGAAAAGGGTATATAAAGGGTCAGGAAACAGGGTTTCGGAAGTCCCAATGGAGACAAACTCACCACAGGGATCAGGTAGAAACAAGAAGAGGAAACACCCCATGGACCAAGGGGGAAGAGGAGAAAGACAGGGGCAAAGAGAAGAAAAGGGGAGGCAGGGTTGGATCTGGTAGTTTCTGAGGTACCCCTCACCCACCACAGAGATCAGTCCTTAGTAAGGGCAGATCCTTTGTCCGGGCCCCCCTCCCCCGCCCCCTTACCTTGAATTTAAGCTCTTCTCTGGAAGCTCTAGAAAAAGAAATAAACTCCAGATTTTCTGACTCCCTCACTCCAAGTATAAACCCCACATATAAAAAGCTTAGAGTGTGTCTACCCCCCCAACTCCCGAGGCTAAAGACGAATAAGAATCCCCCCAAAAAATGCCAGGACTAAGAGAAAAAATAAAAGAGGAAGAGACCCAAATTTTAGAGGCTTGCAAAAGAAAAACGAGACCCAACTTAAAAAGAGAGGAAATCTCAGCCCTAGAAGAATTAAAAAGGAACCCAAATATTGTAATTAAAAAAGCAGATAAAGATGGGGCTTTGGTAGTACTCAAAATAGAAAGTTATAGAGCTATGGGTCAAGCACATCTGAGAGATGAAAACACGTATAAACCCTTACTTAATCCACAGGAGGGGCTGCAGAGAGTACAAGAAGAAGGTAAAAGGTTGGTGAGCAGGTTCTACTGCCTAGACTCACCAACAGGAAAAAGATCTAGTTTCTCAGCAGCACAGAGGGACGCCTTGTTAGCCCATAAAGCAAGCATCCCCCACTGGTACATCCTCCCCAAAACACACAAAAAAATGGATGAGGAGACAGGAACATGGCCAGGCAGGCCAGTCCTCAGTGGCTGCTGTGCACCCACAAGACCAGTGGACAGATTATTAACAACCTTTCTTTCACCCTTACTAGAGTTACTCCCAGAGAGACTGCAAGACACAACCCATTTTCTGAGGAAGCTGAGGGAGGCCCCCCGACTAGAAGGAGAAATCTACCTCTTTTCCTTTGACATTGTGTCGTTATATCCTTCCATTCCACAGGAAGAGGCAGCTTGGGTAGTAGCAAATTTTTATGAAAAGAATTTCGGATATGTACAGGGCAGGTTAAAAGACTTATACAATATAACTGCCCCCCCTCCTTACCTAATCCAGGAGGGAATTGAGCATATTCTATCAGGGACTTTACTGAGGTTCGACAACAAATTTTACCAGCAGATGAAGGGCACAGCAATAGGAGCCTCAGTATCAGTGGCAGTGGCTGAGATCTTTGTCCATGTGAGTATTGAACAGAAAAAGGGAAAGGGAAAAAGAAAAACAACCAATTGTGTTTTACAGATATATTGATGACACTTTGGGGTTTTTCAGGGCACAGAGGGAAAACCTTCAAAAATACTACAGAGAACTCAACCAGTTCCACCCAGATCTAAGATTTACTGTAGAATTTGATAAAAATAGATTACCCTTTTTAGATACGACGGTATATGTAGATAAGGAAGGCTTCCTACAGACAACAGTGTACCACAAACCTTCGAATACTCATCAATACCTCCATTTTCAGTCGAGCCATCATCCCAACCTGAAGAAAAGCCTCCCTTTCTCACAGGGAATCAGGGTAAAAAGGATAGTAAGCGACCCTGAACACCTGGAGATAGCTTTAAATGAAATGTTCAGTTTTTTCAGAGCAAGAGGATATAATGAGAAGTCCTTGAATTAACAAAAAAAAGACTTGATAAAATACCGAGAGAGACACTCTTGGAGTTCAAAAGAAAAGGAGAATTAAACAGATTAATATTTCCAATGCTCTATTCTCAGAATATTGCAGGGCCACTCCGCAAGTCCATCAATCAAATATGGGAATGGACACAGGAGAGGGCCAGGGACACACCTTGGGAAGCGAGCCTGAACGGCCCTCCACCCATGATAGCCTGGAAAAAAGATAAGACAATAGCTGAAAAACTAATAAGAGCAGAGTTTCCCTCTCCTTTGCTCATGGAGAGAACAGCCCTTTCTAGTACATAATTTTATATCAAAGATACCACATTACATAATTTTATATCAATGTTACCCAGCTATGGAAGATTCTATATATATTATGTTATATAGTGCATCGTATATTGTATCACATATTGTGGGGGGGGTTTTAAGCTATTGTATAATTCTTAGTAGTGTATAATATGTGATATATAAGGTTGTATATGCTGAGGTGTTAAATAGTAAGTAATGTGGTATATATAATATGTTGTATGGTATGTGATATGATATATTATGCGATGAAGTTTGTTGTGTCATGTTGCATATGTATGTGTGTATATAGGTATATGCATATGTATTTTACATGGACCTTTCCCTTTCACTTTCAAGGTTTTGTGATACAACACATAATGTATTTAAAGGGAATGTATCCTTTCTTTTTATAAGATACAGCACCAGATAAAAGCACAGATCTTTGCAATTTTACAAGAATTACAATATATATAAAGTAATAAAGGAATGATTTTATGGGGATATAAACAGTCAAATAACAAGAAATATATACTTTTAATTCTTATGATACAGCACCCGATAAAGGCACAAATCTTGAGATAATTAAAAAGAATTAAAGTAATTAAGAAATAATCTTATAACTAAATAAGGAAAATATATACTGTTATTTCTCTTTTTACACCTAATAAAACAATCTTTGAAGTACAAAGGTTTTTACAAAATTAAAATAAAAATAAAAATATATATAGAAATAATCTTATAACAAAATAAGAGAAATATACACCTTACAACACCCAATTAAAACAATCTCTGAAATACAAAGGTTCCTGAAAGATGAAGAAATATATAGAGGAGTGGAAATGTACAATGGCTGGGGTACTGATGAGAGCAGAGTTCCCCTCCCCTTCACTCATGGAGAGAGCAGCACACAATGGAAAAGATAGGGACCTCCCAGTTGTATACCCACAGCCAAAGGAAATCCGAGGACCCCGAGAGACACCTAGCCTTACGGAGGAACGAGGAAAGGCGGGCCGCAACCCCCACCTCCCCTCGCACACCACCGGACTTCCTCCTCTTCCTCAATGAAAGAGAGCTAAGTTAACATAGACCTATAATAATAATAATATTAATAATAACAATATGGTTTTTCGAGTACATAATTGGATATTAATGGTACCCAATAGTGAAAGAAAGGAAAGATATTTTCAGAAGCTTCATCATGTTGTATGGTCTATGGTGTAATGCATTATATGGAGTTATATCACATAATATTATATAGTATATTGTAGGGTGTTATATAGTATAACATATAGTTTATTGCATGGTATATTATATAATATATAAAGATTTTAAGATGAATATACTATGTTATGCTATATTATACCTTGTGCACTGTATATTAATGGTTTATATTGGGGGAATACTTTATGGTACATGGCTTGATATAGTATATGATATATTGTATGACAAGTTGCTTTGTATACTGTATGTGGCAGTATGATATAAGATATTTCTGTAATGTATTATGTTGAGGTTTAAGTTGGTATGTGTATGTATATGGGTGTGTATATGTAGGTATATGTATAAGTATGTGCATGTATGTATAGATATATAGGATCATGTATATGTGAGTATGCGTGTATTTTCTTTACAATGAACTTTCCCTTGGTTGTGTGATACAACACATATTTTCATTTTCATTTTAAAGAGGATTTTCATTTTTAAGAGAATATTTACCTTTCCTAAAATTGTAAGAGAATTGCAGTATATACAAAGAAAAATATGATGATACAAGAGCAGAATGGCAAGAAATGTGTGCCTGTTTTTCATGATACAACACCCGATGAAGGATCAGTTTTTGGAGAGGTAAAAATCCTATGAGCATATATAAAGAAATTAAGAAATATTTTTGTAGCTAAACATGGGAAATATGTACCTTCCTTTCCTTAGAAACAATCTTGAAAATATGAGGGTTTTTTGAAATATAAAGGAACATGTAAAGATACATACAAAAATTAAACAATGGAATTATTATGTTATGCTTTATGCACTGCGTTTTATTGTGTGGTGCTTTGTGTTATATGGTAGAATACATTTTATTGTGCATTACATGGTATGTTATATTGATGCTTATGCAATGTTGGGCTTTAGGTTATATATATATATATGTGTGTGTGTGTGTATATATATGTATATATATGTATATGTATATATATATATATATATATATATATGTGTGTATGTGTGTGTGTGCATGTGTATGGGTATGCATATGTATATGTATGTGTATATGTGTATATAGTTGTATGTATATGTATGTGGGTGTATGTATATGTATGTATATGTGTGCACATATGTATATGTGCGTAAAGTTGTATGTAGGTATAAGCATATATATGTATATGAGTGTATATATTTTACATGAACCTTTCCCTTTCACTTTTTTGGTCTTCTGATACAACACATAAACTTGTTTTTAAAGAGATTTTATACCTTTCTTGGGATGTGTAAGAAAATTACAGTAGACACAATAGTTCAATGGCAGGAAAATATTGTGCCTTTGATCTTCATGATGCAGCACCCGATAAAGGCTCAGATCTTAGAAATATAAAGTTTTATGAGCATAGATAAAGAAATTAAGAAATATTATTTTAACTAAACAAGGGAAAAATATATATCTTTTCCTTTTTTTAAGCTCCCACCCCAGGAAAAGGATGGGTTTAAAGGGTTCTATCACCTTCATGGTCTCTTTTTATACAACACATAATATTGCTTTTAAAGGGAATATATACCTTTCTTGGGAGTGGTAAAAAATTACAGTAGATTCAAAGAAATAGAGAGTTATTGTAGAGTGGATATCCACATATAATATTTTATTTCTTTTGAAAATGGAGAAATAAAAAATATATATTTACATAACAATAATGGCAGGAAATATGTGCCTTGGATCTTCAAAATACAGCACCCGATAAAGCTCAGATCTTAGAAATATAAAAGACTTATGAGCACAGATAAAGAAATTAAGAAATAAGGGAATTTATACCCTTTTCCTCTGTTAAATTCCCACCTCAGGAAAAGGATGAGTAATATAGAATTAAGGTCCTATGGGTATATCCACATATAATATTTTATTTCTTTAGAAAATGGAGAATAAAATATATATATTTATATATGTGTAAATGTGGATAAAGGGGTATATATATATATATATGTATATGCTGGGTGTATGTAGGTATATGTATAAGTACATGCGTATGTGTATGCACATATATGTATATGTGTATGTATGTGTATATATGTATTTGGTTGTACAACTTAGCATAAATATGCTCACAAGAGGCATATAGCCACACATAAGAAAATAAAGAGAAGACGGGTGAATAAGGACCCCATGAGGAAGAACAGAGGTCTTCCCACAATCTTCTATTTTTTGATAAACCAAATCCTATGGAACTGAAAGAGCCCAGCAAACTACAAAGGGAACAGCAGTTGTGACAGGGACAAACAGCACCAAACCTAACCTTCTTTCCCTGACCAAGAGTAGCCCCCAAGAGAAGGGCTCCTGCTGCTTCCTGTGGTTACTGTAGCTTTTCCAGACAAAGGATAAAACTGATATTTATCAAATATACCCAAATGTAAAATAAAATAAAATAAACATAAACATAGGCACAGAGTTACAGGAGGACGTGTGTGACCCCTCCCCCCCCCCCCCAGAAGAGGAGCTATGGCACATGGGCTCCCCACAGAGCACACCAATAAAGGACCTAGGATACATGGTCCCACACAGGAAAGACATCCCTTATCCCTTGTACATAACTTGAAAGATAGGTATATAATGTACACCTATTGAATAAAGAATCAGTAACAACCCTTTCAGCACCTGATGAGGCCATGTAGGCCGAAAGCGCTCGTGTTGGGTTTACTGTAGTGTATAAGTGATAAGTGTGTTTGTTTTTCCTGTAAGAATTGTTTCCTTTTTAGTGTTGTGTGGTTATTAGTTGCATTCTATTATTAGTTGGACTGTGCAATAGCCATTGGAAAAGGCTTGAAAAGAAAACAACCCACCTCCTTTTCTTGTGATAGAAACCTACAGAACCCGCAAGTCAACAAACAGATAAGTTGTTCCACTATTTAACAAATATAACTAAATATGGTGGTTTAGTGCCTTTTTACATAAAGTCTGCAGGTGTATCTGTTGTTTTTTCTGCACACAAAAAGGGTTTTAAAGGTTCCTAGGAGGATATTTTAAGATAATTGTTTTTCTCGGGTTGTGATATTTTATCAAAATATCCCCAACTGCACTTTACCCCAACACCCAGGAAACGTTTTGGATGTTTGTATAATAGAGATAGATATAAGGGACAGATAGTCAAAGTTTTTTCCTTGCCAAGAAAACATTTATAAAACCCATAAGGATAAAGAGTTAGAATAGAAAATTTTCCATAGGAAATTACCCAATTGGCAGAGTGAATCCTTGCTTAAGCACCCCCACCCCCCCACCCCCTGAGATATACAAGGTTCACGCACAAAAGAATTTTTCTGCTGTTTCCCCGGTTTTTTGCTCCCCTTGTTTAAGGCAAAAAGTGGTACATGTAAATTTAGCCCTTTTCATATTTAGCTTTGAGTAAGAGTGTGTATGTGTAAATGCACAGTAGATTTTAAGATTTATTTGTTTCCCTTTTGAATGTGTGTTCAACAATAGATATCTATTTGATTTCCTTTTTTTTGGTTCTTCCACACACGAGAGTTTGAGGGTTATAGTTACAAATAGAATCCCCCCAGAGGGAAAGGGAGATACAAAAACAAAAATAGATATAGATATATAGGCAGATAAGTACATATATATATATATATATTTTAAGTAGTTGTATATTTGCTTTAAGTAGCAGGGAATCTTTGAAGTTTCCATTCCAAGAGTTTCCTTATGAGATCCAGTGACAAAACATGGGTTTTTTCCTTGGGTAGTGTTAAGAAATGGTTTTAACAAGGAATCAGATGAGAGAAGAAATAATGGAAGGAAACGGGGAAAGGTTACAGCAGAGAGGGAATAGCGTCCCCCCCAGAGATAATAGATCATTGATAGATTGAGAATGGGACCTACAGACAAAGAAAGAGAGGCAGTAGATCAGAGAGAAATAGGAGTCATAAAAAAATAGAAAGAAAGCCATAATACAGTCCCTGCCAGGAGGTTGGAACCCCCCAGATGCATGGGTAAAAGGTAGCAAAGCGATAGAGGCTTCTCCTCTGATACAGATGCTCTCAGAAGAAACAGAAAAAGTAGGTCACCCAGAGGACCCTTATGAAGATGAGTTTGTGATACAGAGCCATTTTCGTTAGACAGAGGGTCAGGTTTAACAGAATTCCACATTCTTACCAATTTATTCAGGAAGGAGGCTACATGCAGAGAATACCTCCTTCTATGTGACAAGAGTGAAGCTAATAGGACCACAGGGGTTTGTAAAGTAACAATCACTGATATTCCTAGCCCCACGGACACCCTTCCCCCAGATGGTTAGTAAAAATTAGGTGAGCTGATCTGGTCAGAAGCTGCAAGACAATGGCAGGCCTTGTAGCAGCAAATCTGAGAGCCGAAGCGATTCAACGCGGGCAGAGATCATAAACCTAAAACTAGAAGTGAGAGATAGATTCCCAGACACATATAGAGAATTTGCAACAAGCCTATAAGAAAGGTTTGAAAAATCTGAAAAAAAGAACTCCCCCAGATGAGGTATTTTACATTATGGATAGGGAAAGCCCCCTTGTTGCAATATATAAGAGGAGGAACGAACTTATCAAAGGAAGAAAAAGATTTAATGACCTTATGTCTGGAACCAGAGAAAGACCAAGAGATAAACAACCCCCCAAACCAGATAAGGTTTCCTCCCTTCCCTCCTCCCCTAGTGAGAACAGCCCCCCATCCCCTCCTCAAAATGTAGTCTCCCTCAGGGTTTATCTCAACCACAACCTGAAGGAGAATATAGAACAGAAGGAACCCCCCTTAGTGATCCATCAAAAACAGGATCCACCCAGCACAACCCCCTAACCTCTCATTTTCCCTGGATCTAGCACAAAGAGCCCCCATAAACGAGGAAAATGACCCCCTTGATATGGACCTCCCTTTACCCACAAATACTTCCTTAACCAATGCCTCCTTCGATACAGCCCCCACCCCAGCTCAAGAGGACAGGATTGGCGCATGTCATGCCCTCTTAGACAGAGTAGTAAAGATAGTCCACCAAATAGAGAACCTGGTAATTGAAAAGACAAACCCGTCCCCCTCCCCCTCCCCTCTTAATGAGCAGGAACAAAGAGTAGATAAGGCCAAGACAAATGATCCACATACGTGGCAGGCTTTCAGGGACCATGCTAGGAGAGAGAAAGGTAATAACTTAAACAAAATGAAGGAAAAGAGACCCCAAAAGAAAAAACAGGGAAATGGAACAATAAGATCGGAAATTTCGGGTTTTCGCTCATCACATCACCCTCCCCCCCGCCCCCCACACCCCCTGCCCCCTTGCCCGGTTCATCCCCCACCCCCCCGCCCCCCACACCCTCGCCCCCCACACCCTCGCCCCCCACACCCTCGCCCCCCACACCCTCGCCCCCCACACCCTCGCCAGTCCTACCCCCCACCCCCTTTCCCGGCCCACCTCCCTCCCCCCCGTCCCCCCCGCCCCCTCAAAACCCCACCCCCCTCCTCCCACCTCGCCCTCCTCAACCCCAAAATACCCATGCTCCAGCCCACCTCCCCCCTCACCATCCTCCACGAGGCCCCCAGGGAACCAGGCCTGGCACAGAGGAACAGAAAGGAAACAGAGATGGGAGACATATGGGAACAGAGGAGCATATGGGAAAGGAGAGAGTTACAGGAGAGAAAGTGGGATCAGAGGATATCACAGGATTTATATAGGCAGGGACACATACAGGCAGAATGTAGGCCCCCAAAGGACACACAGGACAGAGGGAAAAGGGTATATAAAGGGTCAGGAAACAGGGTTTCGGAAGTCCCAATGGAGACAAAACTCACCACAGGGATCAGGTAGAAACAAGAAGAGGAAACACCCCATGGGACCAAGGGGGAAGAGGAGAAAGACAGTGGCAAAGAGAAGAAAATGGGAGGCAGGGTTGGATCTGGTAGTTTCTGAGGTACCCCTCACCCACCCACAGAGATCAGTCCTTAGTAAGGGCAGATCCTTTGTCCCGGGCCCCCCCTCCCCCCGCCCCCCTTTCCTTGAATTTAAGCTCTTCTCTGGAAGCTCTAGAAAAAGAAATAAACTCCAGATTTTCTGACTCACTCACTCCAAGTATAAACCCACATATAAAAAGCTAGAGTGTGTCTACCCCCCCAACTCCCGAGGCTAAGACGAATAAGAATCCCCCCAAAAAAAAGCCAGGACTAAGAGAAAGAATAAAGAGGAAGAGACCCAAATTTTAGAGGCTTGCAAAGAAAAACGAGACCAACTTAAAAGAGAGGAAATCTCAGCCCTAGAAGAATTAAAAAGGAACCCAAATATTGTAATTAAAAAAGCAGATAAAGATGGGGCTTTGGTAGTACTCAAAATAGAAAGTTATAGAGCTATGGGTCAAGCACATCTGAGAGATGAAAACACGTATAAACCCTTACTTAATCCACAGGAGGAGCTGCAGAGAGTACAAGAAGAAGGTAAAAGGTTGGTGAGCAGGTTCTACTGCCTAGACTCACCAACAGGAAAAAGATCTAGTTTCTCAGCAGCACAGAGGGACGCCTTGTTAGCCCATAAAGCAAGCATCCCCCACTGGTACATCCTCCCCAAAACACACAAAAAAATGGATGAGGAGACAGGAACATGGCCAGGCAGGCCAGTCCTCAGTGGCTGCTGTGCACCCACAAGACCAGTGGACAGATTATTAACAACCTTTCTTTCACCCTACTAGAGTTACTCCCAGAGAGACTGCAAGACACAACCCATTTTCTGAGGAAGCTGAGGGAGGCCCCCCGACTAGAAGGAGAAATCTACCTCTTTTCCTTTGACATTGTGTCGTTATATCCTTCCATTCCACAGGAAGAGGCAGCTTGGGTAGTAGCAAATTTTATGAAAGAATTTCGGATATGTAACAGGGCAGGTTAAAAGACTTATACAATATAACTGCCCCCCCTCCTTACCTAATCCAGGAGGGAATTGAGCATATTCTATCAGGGACTTTACTGAGGTTCGACAACAAAATTTTTCCAGCCAGAAAGGGGCTCGTAGGAGTTATCGTGCATG
>NW_023639712.1:0-11901 GCF_015228065.2 Penaeus monodon
AAAAAATAAAAAATAAAAATTGGAAATGGAGGGGGGATTTATGGGACTAAAAAAAAAAAATTGGGGGGGATGTTTTGGGCTGATGAGGGTTTTAAAAACTGATATGATAAAAAAACTGATGAGGGATAAAAACTGGATAAATGATTGATGATAAATTTTGGGGGGGCTGATGATTGTTATGATTGATAAAGGATTGATGAGGATTGATGATTGATGATTTTTGATTGATTAATTAAATTTTATTTTATTATTTTTATTTAAACATTATTTTATTATTTACTTTATTTATTATTTTTATTTTTTAATCATTCTTTATCTTATCATTTCATTATTTTACATCATTTTTTCCCCTTATTATTATCTTTATCAGTATTATTTTAGATTTTTATTCTTTTATTATTTTCATTATTTTAGTGTCATTATTATCTATATTTTTTTTTTTTTTTTAATAACCCCCTTGCGATATTGTAGTGATCGATTTAACATTTGAATTTGGGTCATTAGGCGCACCACCTGGTTGTCGCCCGGGAAACGTTAATGTGGGAAAGGAGAAGACGTCTAAAAGAGTGTAAGAAGAAAAAAGGGAAAGCATTGTGCAAAGAAGAAAATCCAATCAAAAAGGGTTTGGTTGGTAAGTTTTTAATCTCCGAGGGGAGTGGTGTCGCCTTAAGGGCTGATAGAAGGGGAAAAATTCCCTTTGTCACAGGACCAAGCATTATCATGTGCCAAAAAAAGGGTGAAATTTAAAAAAAGAGAGGGTTTTCACTTTTAAGACTTTAAAAATTTTTTGGTTCGTAAAAAATAAAACATTTAAAAGAACACAACCCCTTAAAAAATCAAACAAAAATACAAAAAAAAAAACGGAACCTAAACACCAAAAAAAAAAAGAGCACTCTGTTAAAACTAAAAAAAGGGAAAAGCAAAAAATATCCCCTTACTGCGTTAAAAAAACACTGCCCTTTGCGACCGGGGGGAAAAAATAAAAAAAGACAGTCAGTCTTCAGCTTCCCCCGGGTTACATCGGCCGCTGAGTAGACTGACCTACCCAGCCCCCTGCGAGATCCGCTTGGCCCCCGGGCTATAATCCCCCCCCCAAAAAGGATCTAGCTAATGGCTGTAACTACCCGGGAACAGCTAAATATTCCCCCCCCCTAGAGGGCTGGCGTTCTTCACCCTTTTAAAAAAATTTAAAACCCAAGTAAAAATCAAAACCCCTTAACCCCCTTTAAAAAAATTTATAAAAATTTTTAAAAAAAAGGTCTTAAAAGAAAAAACTTAACCCTTTAGAAGTAAAAAAAAGAGTGTTTAAAAAAAATAAAAAAGAAAAGGTGATGGTTCCCTTTAGTTAAGAGGAAATAAACTTTTTTTTCAATAAAAAATTAGAATAAAAAAAATATACATAAAAAAACCGGGAAGGCAATATCAGCACGTGTTATGCGGCATTTCCCTTTTGGGTTTTCAGGGGAGACTCAACCCTTTCCCCTGCTCCGGCGGTACGGCCCCGTGGGGGTCACTACAACTCCTCCCCATAAAATTTCTTTAAACGTCATTTGGCGAACGAACCTTGAGGGAAATAGGAAAAATTCTAAAAGAAGGACAGGTTAATAAGGTCTTATGCGACAGGAAAATTTAAGGTTTTTTCTAATTTTATAGTAAAAACGAGAGTGCAAAACCAAAATTGAGTTTGGTAACCCCCAATATCGCAACAAACTCGCCTTTAAATTGCGACAGGCTCCCTTAAAAAATACGATCGGGGCCTTTTCTCATTTAACCTTACTCTTTTAATCTTTCAAACCCCTGTTTCGTTTCAGAATAACTCAGGATACACTACCCCGATTGGGTAAAAGGACGCATTTGGTTGACATGAAAATTTCCCCTCTTTGTGAGGAGGGTGGGGTTTCTCAAACCAGGAAATCACCGGCCCGATCTTTTTCACAACCCGGGCAGGCTTACTCCATCCGGCCCGAGGCCCGCCTGGCCCCCCATGACGAAAAAAGAACAGCACGAGGTCCCCTTTCCCCCGGGATCGAATCTCTGCCAGTCTGGGTTTATCTCTGCCCACCTTTTTGCCCCTTTTCTTGCAGCCCCTTTGGCGGCATCCTCGCACCCCGTAGTTTTTCCTCGCAGACCGTGCCCTCATCAACGTCGTCTCTTTCGTCCCCCTGTGGGGAAGTATCCTCTCGCATCATCAGAAAAAGGGGGTTTGTTGACCCACGCTCCTGTGAAGCACGTTAGGGCAAGTCTGACAAACGGTAGTTTTCATCCCAATCATTCGGTTTTCCCATCGGGGTCCCCAAAAGCGTCTTTCACCCAGATTGCTTCTCTAACCATACCGTTAGTTTCCGGGTGATACCGGTGGTAGTGCTTTGAGTTGGGGATGACGACCACCCAGAAAAAAAATCTATTGGGAATTTTCTTCCATTATTGCAACAAGTAGACGGGTGGGGCCCAATAGGGGGGACGTAATCTTTTAAAAAAGCATCGCAACTGTCTGGCTTCCTTATTAGGAGAGGAATCAACGAAATTCAGTGAAGTGGTCTATAATTGCCAGAACTCCCCATTTCCCGAGTGACCCAAACAAAATCTATGAGATCCCTGTACTCCTCCATGGGGGGTAACTTTGCATGGGGGTAATGGAGCCCTTCGCCTGCAGTCCCTTTTTGTGTTGACAGATCAGACCGAATTTACGTACTCTTAGTCTCGGGCCAACATTGAGGGAAATAATAGTGATCCTGAGGGGACAGTAGGTCCGAAGATTCCTGGATGGGCAGAGCTGCAAATTTCCCTGGGCAGCATCCCGAGCCCGTCCCCAGAGTACGGGAATCACTAATTGGCTAATTAGCTCCCAGGGAGGACCTAAGATGGGACGGAGATCACCCTTAGTTCAAATTCTAAAGTTTAGTGGGGGTCCTTTGCCTAGGCATCCGGCTTCTTGCAGGTAGGCCGAACTCATTTCCCAAAGAGGGGCTTCTTGCTGACGGCGGCAACTGTTGTGGGTTTAAAAATTTCATCAAGGGGGGAAACTTTCTACTTAAAAGGGCTGGCATGTAAAAGGGGAAACACCAGGTTTTTATTTAAAGTGTAATTTTAAAAAGGACAATTTATGGTCCCCGATCATCCTTAAAACTTTGGGCCTTTGGGCAAATACGTGCACAAGTGGACGGTGACAGATGATTTTTAAAGCCTAATAAATAGGGATAAAGGTTCTCCGCTTCAACCCTGCCAAAGGGTTCAACATCGATGGTGGGAAACTTGTTCTCCCCCCCCAGCAACTTCCTGGAAAAGTCGAGATGCATGTGGGGTTCCTTCGTCATCTCGCTGCATGAGGCAAACGCAAAGCTACCCGGAGGTCACATGTACCCCGAAAGGGCGGTTTAATCGGCGTTTAAAGGGTGGATAAAGCCGTTTGCCTTCAAACTTCAAAGCCGTTTTCTGTTCAAGACCCCTGAAATTAGCTTCTTTCTTCGCAAAGGGAGTCAAGGAGAGCCACAGAAACATAATCCTTTGAGTTTCCGAAAAAAAACCAGTGGCTCCAGAAATTGGGTACTTGCTTTACATTATAGGTGCTGCATTTGATGAGGCCTTTACTTTATCAGGGTCTGGGAGGGCCCGTTAGGGGTTATGAGAGACCCAAAAATTTGAAAATTTTACGCAAACTTTCATTTTTTGGGTTTAAAATAACCTGCCTTGGCTAGCAAAAACCCCTTTTTTTCATCCCGATGATCCATGTTTTTTTCGAACTACAACACAACTCCTAAAAACAGGGTTTTTTTTTTCGGTGCGTTTTCCTTGTAGCCCCCGGAAGGGGAATCGTCCAAAAAAAGGGGCCCCCCCCTGGGCCCAAAACCCGGAAAAAAGTTTTACACGTTTGAAGCCTGGAATTTTTGGAAGGGGGGGCCAACCAAAAAGGGGAAACCCGGGGAAAAAAGGAAGGGCGGGGGGCCATCCCCCGGGAAAAGCCTCTTTTGGGAATAAATTTTTTATAATTAAATTTTTTAAAAAATTTTTAAAAAAAAAAAAAAAATCTTTTTTAAGCGTATTTAAGATTTAGAATTTATAAAAAAAATAAAAAGGGGTGTTCCCAAAAAATTTTTCTTTTGTTTAACCTGTGTGATAATGTATATATAATTAAAATATATATATTATTTAAATTTTAATTTTATATATATAATATAATATTTTATAATATATTTGAATATTAAATATTATTTTTTAAAAAAAAATATATTAAAAATGGAAAATTAAATATATATAATGATTATAATATTACTTTTATTTTATATTAATATTATATATTTATATATATTATATATATATATAAATAATATATACATATATTTTTTTATTTTAAAAAATATATATATTATATAATTATATATTAATAATATATTTTAAAAAAAAAAAAAAACAAAAAAAAAAAAAAAAAAAAAAACAATATATTAAAATAAATTATATAAAATATATATATATATATATTAAAATAATTATATATAATTATTTAAAAAAATATTGTCCCACCACACACACACACACCACACCAACACCACACACAAAACAAACACACCACACACACACACACACAAACACACACAAAAAACACACACACCATAATATTATAATATTATATATATAATATAATAATATATATATTTATTTTAATATTATTATATATGAGAACTTTAGAGCATTTTGAAAATGCAGGCCCATTACAATAATCTAGTTTGTGCAATTTTGGGTTTTCCCCCCAAGATATGCGTTTATGTGTGTGTGTTTTTATAATACATTGGGACTATATAAAAAATTTTTAAAATTATATTATAATATTATAATATATATTATAATATTTTAAAACATAACACATAAATTTTTTATATAAATATATATATATTATTATAAATTTTATATATATATATTATATATATATATAATATATTTATATAATGATTATAATATATATATATATATATAAATTTTATAATTCAAAATTTTTATATAATTATATATATATATTAAAATATATATATATATATATTTATATATAATAATATATTATTATAATGTGGTAGTATATATTATATTTATTAAAATTATATTAATATTTATTAAAAATATATATAAATTTATATTTAACATGTATAATATAAACAACCACAATAAAACCCTATTATGGTGGGAAAACCCAATTGCACAAACTAGATTTTTTGATATGGGCCCCCAGTTTCGAAATGATCTGAAGTTCATCATATATATATATATAATATATAATATAATTATATATTATATTATATATAATTATATTTTAAAATTAAAATTGTGGTGTGTGTGTGTGTGTGTGTGTTGTGTTTTTGTGTGTGGTGTGTGTGTGTGGGTGTGTGTGTTGTGTGCGTTTTTTGCGTGGTAGTGTGTGGTGTAGTGTTGATCATAAGGGTTTATGTATAATATATTAATATAAATATTTTAAAAAATATATAATATATATATATATATATATATATATAAATATTTTTGTGTGTGTGGTGTTGTTTTGTGTGTGTGGGTGTGTGTGTGTGGTGGGGGTGGTTGTGTGTGGTGGTGTCACGCACACCATAATTTAAAATATATTAATATATATATATTATATATATATAATTTTTATATATAAATATAGTTAATATTTATATATAATAAATATAAATATATAATATATAAAAAAATATAAAAATATATATTTTATGTTATATATATATATATATTTTAAATATATATAATATATATTATAAAAATTTGTAATAATATGTATATAATATGAATTAAAACAATAAATAAAATATATATATATATTTTAAATTAATTTTATATATAATAAAAAAGATATATAAAATTAATATATACTATATACACACACGCGTACAATTATACATACTTGTTATATATATTTTATGTATACATCTTTTTAATTATTTTTTTTAAAATATAATATACAATATTCATATATCTGCTTATATATATATTATATATTAATATATATTATAATAATATATTTTTATATATATATATTTATTTTAAAATATATATATATATAATCTTTCATCATCATCCGAGGCTAATGCCGACGGGGGCGCATGGCCCATCCCCCCTTCATTTTCATCCATGGGGCCCTCAGGCGTAAATCCGGGCAGGCCCCGATATGCCAAATCGCCTACTGGACTGTCGAGTAAACAAAAGTGATCGAAAAGATGCTTTCTCAGATGGTTGTCGCTGACATTTCGGGAGGATGCCTTTTTTTTGGCACCCCTTTTCCCATTCCGGGGGCTATCCGCGTACTGCTCCTTTTTTTAGGGACACACGCTCGCCTTTTTAGACGTTTTCGTCGGGGCCCTGTAGTTCGAAGAAACAGGAATTTCTGGATGAAACAAGGGTTTGTAGCCAAGGCGGGTTTTTCGGGGTTAAACCTAAAAAATGTAATTTTGCTGTAAATACTTAAATTCTTGGTCTTTCATAACCCCTAACGGTGCCCTCCCAATCCTGATAAAGAAAAGGCCAAAACAAATGACAGCCCCTCAAAGTAAAGAAATCGCCAATTTCGGGGGAGCACGGTTCTTCGGGAAAACTTAAAGGATTAGTTTTGGGGCGCCCCCTTGCTGCCTTGTGAAGAAAGAACTAAATTTCAGGGGGTCTTGACACAAACGGCTTTTTAAAGACTGAAAGGCAAACGGGGCTTCTGATCCCACCCTTTAAACAGCCCGACTTAAACCGCACTTCGAGGTACACTGTAGCCCCCGGGTAGCTATTGGGCCTGGCCTCAGCAGCGAGATCCCCAAAGGTAAAACAGCAATCTCGTACTTTCCGGGAAAGTTGCGGGGGGGGGAAAAACAATTTTCCCCACCACGTTTTGGGCCCTTTGGCAGTGGTTAAAAGTGTGGAACTTTGACCCCTATTGTATGGTGGGCTTTTAAAAATCAAAATGACCCCGTCCGTCAGTATTGCCCAAAGGACCAACTTTAAGATGCTCGCTGGGCCATGAATTGTCCTTCAAAATTACACATTACTTAAACCGGTGTTTCCCATTACATGCCGACCTCTAAGTAGAAAGATTTCCCCTTGATAAACTTGAACCCACAGACAGTTGCCCCGCTCACAAAAAGACCCCTTTGGAATAAATTGTGCCTCCCTGCAAGAACGCCGGAGCCTGGGAAAAGGACCCCACTGAACTCTTAGAATTTGAAAAAGAGTGTTTCCCCTGTCCATCTTGGGGCCCTCCCTGGGAGATAATTACCCCAATTAGTGATCCCCGTACTTGAGGAGAGAGTTTGGGATGCGTCCATGCAGATGCAGCTGTGCCATCAGGAATCTTAGGATACTGTCCCCTCGGGGATCACTATTATTTCCCCAGATTTTGGGCCGAGCTAAGAGATACGAAAAATTCGTGTTGATTTTTCAACAGAAAAGGAGGGGCAGGAGAAGGGTCCATTACCCTCCATGCCAAAGTTAACACCAGGGAGAGATACAGTGGATCTCATAGTTTTGCGATCTACCGTGCAATAGTATTTCTGGCAATTAAGCCACTTACAAAATTTTTGCATTTGACCCCTCTGCCTAATAGGAAGCCCGGAATTTTGCTGTGCTTTGAAAAAGATTCGTCCCCCTTTTCGGTCCACCTCGTCTATGTTGCAGAAAAGGGAAGAAACCAAAATAGATGTTTTCTCAGGTGTGTCGGATCCCGAAAACAACGCATAACTATCGGTATCACCCCAAACTAACGTATGTTGAGAGAAGCAATCTTGGTAAGACGCTTTGCGACCCCGATAGGAGAAATCCAAATGGGGATAAAACTAGTTGTCAGACTTTCCCTCAACAGTGCTGAACAGGACGGGTTCAAACCCCTTTATTGTGATGGCAGAGAGGTACTTCCCCCAGGGGGTGACGAAAGAGATCGACGTTGTGAGGACACGCCAGGTGCTAGGGAAAATTACGGGGTGCGAGGATAGCCCCCCAAGGATGCTGCAAGAAAGGCCCAAGGAGGGCACGAGACTACAACCCCCAGATGAGGGGAAAAATGATCCGGGGGAAGGAGACCTCGTGTGTTACGTATTTTTTGCGGTGGTCCGGCGGAGCACTGGGGGCCCAGATGGGGTAAGCCTGCCCGGGATTTGAAAAAGATCGGGCCCCGGGGAATTACCGGGTTGAGAACCCCACCCCCCTCAACGAGGTGAATTACATGTCAACCAAAAGCGTCCTTATGTACCCAATCGAGAGGGGTGTATCCTGAGTTTTGGGTTCTGAATCGGGAAACAGGGTTTGATGAAGATTTTTAAAAGAGTAAGGTTAAATGAGAAATGGCAGACGTATTCTTAAGGGGGGCCCCGCGCGATTTAAGGCATTTTTGCAGATATTTGGGGGTTACCAAAATCAGATTTTGGTTTTGCACTCTCGTTTACATAAAAATTAAAAAGACCCTTTAAAAATCCCGTCTGCATAAGACCCCTTTGTAACCCCCTTTCTTTTCAGAAGTTTTTGGGCCATTTTTTCCTCAACAGGTTATTTTGCCAAATGACGTTTTAAAGAACTTTGATGGGGGGGAGTTTTAGGGCCCCTACGGCCCGTACCGCCGGAGCGGGGAAAAGGGTTGAGTCCCCCTGAAACCAAATGGAAAGCCCCCAAAAAACGTGCTGATATTGCCCTTTTCTTTAGTATATTTTTTTATTCTAATTTTTTATTGCAAAAAAAAGTTTTTTTTCCCCTTAACTAAGAGGAACCATCACCATTTTCTTTTTCTATTTTTTTTTAAACACTCTTTTTTTTTTCTTCTAAAGGATTTTTTAGTTTCTTTTTTAAGCCTTTTCTTTAAAAAAATTTTCTAGAATTTTTAAAATGGGGATTAAGGGGTTTTAGATTTTTTTTGGGGTTTTAAATTGTTTTTAAATGGGGAAAAACTGCCACGCCCTTAGGGGGGGGGGGAATAGTTTAGCTCGTTCCGGGGTAGTTACTAGCCATTTTGCTAAGATCCCTTCTGGGGGGCGGCATATAGCCGGGGGCCAAACGGGTCTCGCAGGGGGGCTGGATATTTTATCAGTTATCAGGGGCCCAGTGACCCCCGGAAGTGAAGACGTGACTTGTCTTTGTTTATTTTTTCCCCGCGGTCGCAGGACAGGTTTTTTTAACGGCCGTAAAGGGGGGATTTTTAAATTTCCTTTTTTTAGTTTTTTCAGAGGCTCTTTTTTTTTTTTTGGGTCTTAGTTTTCCCTTTTATTTTTTTATTTTTAAGTGTTGTATTTTTAAGTGTGTTGTGTTCTATTTTAAGTGTTTTATTGTTTTACGAACCAATAAATGTATTTAAAGTACTCTAAAAGTGAATCCCTCTCTTTTTTTAATTACACCTTTTTTACGAGACACATGATACATGCTTGGCTACCTGGTGACAAGGAATTGACCACCTTCTATCAGCCCTTAAGGCTGACACGCACTCACCTCGGAGATTAAACACGTTACCAACCAAACCCTTGTTGATTAGGTCATTTTTCTTTTGCACACATGCTTTCCTTTTTGCTATCTTATACTCTTCTAGACGTCTTCTCCTTTCCACACATTAACTGTTCCTGGACGTACTAACCAGGTGGTGGCAGCGCTAATGACCTAATTAGCAGTGGTTAAGTCGATCACTACAATATCGCAAGGGAGCTTATTAACAAAAAGAAAAAATATATGATAATAATGACACTAATGATAATGAAAGTAATAGAAATGATATATAAAATCATAATGATAATACTGATAATGATAATAATAAGGTAATAATAGTGATGAAAATTTGATAATGATAATGATAATGATAATGATAATGATATAATATAACAATATAATAGTAATAGTAATAATGTTAATATAATAATAATAATGTTAATAATAATCATCATCATCAGTCATCATCATCATCATCATCATCATAATCATCATCAGTCATCATCAATCAGTCATCATCATCATCAGTCATCATCATCAGTCATCATCATCAGTCATCATCATCAGTCATCATCATCAGTCATCATCATCAGTCATCATCATCAGTCATATCATCAGTCATCATCATCAGTCATCATCATCAGTCCCCCCCAATCCCTTGCCCGTTGTTGTCGTGGGGGGCTTAGGAGGCGGAGACTGGGACCCAATATGGGGAACTTCCAACCTTGGGACTCAGCCCTCGACTCAACTAATTTTGCATGGTCTTTATTTTCCTTCCCACTTTTCGTTTCTGTCCCTTCACCAAACCCTTCTGCTATCCACCTCCAAAGGTGTGAGAGCCGTGCTGAAAGGATGAAAGGCTGACTTTGTGGCCAGTCCTGAACGGCCTGAGGGAGCCATGGGCACGGTATTCCCCTGATTTTTCTAGCCCTTACCCCTCAAGGGGACCCTGAGGGTGGACTGTTTTTATCCCCAACATAAACCAGGCTTACCATGGCCAGCAATGAAAACTTACCTCCACTATTAGGGGCAATGAGGCTTGCCCTTTATCAAATAGCCCAACGATGTAAAACCCACCCGAGTCCCTGACCCCCGGCTCTCCTTTGACCACGGCTCCGAACACTGCAACAACTACCCCCTCATCAATGCCTACTAGTACAGTAGACAACAAACAATCCTTAAGAAACATTTCCACTCTCCCAGCATGCTCAACTTCATCACCTCTACCCCCACAACCTCCAACATCAAACCCCCCCATCCTCCCTTATTAATACCTTACAGCCTTATTGCCCACCTCCCATAACACTACCTCCCTCACACTACTCCATCGTCCGCACCCGCCCTTCGACTACCCCTATCACTACAACAATATTGAATACCCTCTTCAGCACAGCCAAATGGGACCGATTTTTCGTGATCCCTCCCCCCAAGCACCCCACTCTGACAAAACCCTTCTCTTCCAACAATGTCTCCAAAACAAGTAGGTAAAGTCTCTTTCCGTAGCCGACCCGACCGCTCCCGTCTTGTCACAGTAACATCCGAAAACCAAGCTATAGCATTAACAAAACTAACAGACATATATGGTAAACCCCATCCTTGCAGAACCCCATCCAACCCTCAATACTTGCACCGGAACAGTTTCAATCTCCCAGCAAATTGCCCAATCTATGACAAAGATTGGTCAGATTGTGGAGAGACCTACTTGCCTGTCTCACAGACTATGATGCAACGTCAGTACAATGCTACTCCATTCCCCCCCGAGGTAATCGAAAGAAACCCACTAACATAGCCAAAATTACCTTCCGTAGACATGACCCTCCCTTTAAACGTCTATATAGGAGGAGAATCCCTCCCTGTTCGTCCATACCAACCTCCTCCACGTCAGTGCCAAAATTGTTGGCGTCTAGGACACCCAGCCAAACATTGCCGTTCCACAGCCAGATGCCCACTATGTGCCCAACCTGGCCATACCGATCTAACTGCCCTGCACAATCACGCACATGTGCCAACTGTGGCGGCCCCCATAATGTATTTTATAGGGCTGTCCCACCTACAAATTTGAGTCTGAGGTAGCAACTCTCAGATTCAAACTTGGACTCACACTACGTGAAGCCAGACAAGAAGCACGTCGACGTGGTTTATCTCTTACTCCTTACTCCCGTAATACTGCCATTCTACCAATTCTCCTAAACCCACCCCCCTACATCTAAACCCCCTCTTCTACCTCCTACCTTCCTCAGTCAAACTCTTTTGCCATCCTAATCCAGACACTCCAATCTCTACTACAGATATCTCAAACACCACCACAACCCCAACACCTTCCCCCCTCCCTCCTCGCACTACCCGTAACAGACAGAACAAACGTTCCACCCTCCCCCTACCAAAATCACTCCCCTTCCCTTTCTCTTGCTGAGACACCAGTCCTCCTTTCCCCCTCACAAGAATCCTTATCCAAAACCACCC
>NW_023639713.1:10000-11900 GCF_015228065.2 Penaeus monodon
TAGTGAGGTGAAGCCGAGCCAGATGGACCTGATCACTGCCATGCTGGCCGGTATGAGGGAGGAAATGGCAAAAAGGGGCAAAGAGCAGGCACAGGGGGCACACGAGCAGGCGCACCATCTCGTCGAGATGCAGGAAAGGGAAAGGCGAGGAACAGTTCTGCCAACTTGTTGAGGTGCTACAGAGAAATATCGCATCTGTGAAGATGGAAACTAAGCAGTACACCGACAAGGCCTGAAACAGCGTGAAGAGTGAACTGATGAAGGAGGTGCAGACCTAAAGGGCGAGGTTCAGGGCCTGAGGGAGAGTGAAGAGGAAAGGCGGCGTCACGAGGTAGTAACTTTTTGCAAGCAGAGAAGGCAGACGAGGTTCTGGCAACAGATGCCAGAGTGTCAGATTTACTGGGGTCTGCCTGGGGTCTGTGGCAGGAAACCCCCGGGCCTCGCAGCATCGTGTCGCAGCCAGCGGCGCTGCAAAGGCTTTGGGACCCATCGGAACCGCTCCCTTTGGGGATTTGGTGGGGGCAAAATCGGACCCGGTCAACCCCCCTCGTTTCCTCCCCCCGAGGGAGAGTTGGGGTGCTGCTCCTGTGAAGACCTCGTGTGTGCCCTTGTGACCTGAGATAAAACCCGGTGTTGCCCTGTTATAAGCTGTATTGTGCAGTGTGACATGCTGGTTTCCCCCCTGTATTGTGCCTATAGAAAAGTGTACGGGGAAAAAACTTGTGTAAATAAAGGGAAAAACTGTCATTTTTGTGTTTACTTTGTGCCCTGCCTCGCCACTTGGCGTTTCCTCTCGTGGTTCTGGGACGCTGTGGTGTTTTGGTGCCTCTTGGAGCTGTTCAGTGTTCACGCCCTGTGGGTAGCACGCCGTCCCGCCTAACCTGCCTTTGTTGGTGGCAGAGAGACGAGGCGGCCGGCGTAACAATATATATCATATATATTATGTACATATTATCTATATATTATATATATATTATATATATATTATCATATTTTATATATATATATATATAAAATATTTTATATATTTTTATATATATATTATATAATATATATATTTTATAGTATATATATATTTTTATAATATATATATAATATATATATATTATATATATGTATATATGTTTTATGTTATATATTTTATAATACTATGAGATATATATATATATATATATATATATATATATATATAATATATGAGCTTGACTCCATATTAATGAATGAATGAAGTCATGACTTGCTCTTGACTACATCATATCTAGGTTCAATTTACCTAAAATTATTTAAATCAGCGCACTCGCATGCGGCGATTTGAATAATTCTAGGTATATACATATATATTTATTTATTCATATGAAATATATATATATATATATATATATATATATATTATAAAATATATAATTATATATATATATATATATATATATGATGGGTGGGTGCTTCAAGCACCTGGTGATGTGAAGCGATGGTGTGGAAGCCTAGATAGTGTTAAGTGCTTGCATGCCTTCTCGCTTGCAGCTTCCACCCCTGGCTAGCTCAGTGCGAAAAAGGGAGCAGCTTTTGCATAAGTCTCCCCTGCCAGGTCACAGCCTCTCCATCATCAAGACTTCTACAGTGCCTCCTTGTGGCCACCCATGGGTAACTGGGCTCCTTGCAGTCCCAGGCTAAATCTGTGGGGGATCTCAGAGCAGCAGGAGGCTATGGCCCACTGGTGTGTGGACACGCCCTGGCTCCGTACCAACTCCTGCCCCCTAGCCACCCTGGGGTAATGGTGCAACTCGGAGGAGGTGGGCCTTGCCTGTCCCCCTCCCCCCAGAAAGACCCACTGGCAACGTCTAGGATAGATGGAAATGCTGGGGGGATGGGTGTTGTCCCTCCCACCTAGGAATAAGGCAGG
>NW_023639714.1:0-9276 GCF_015228065.2 Penaeus monodon
CTATATATATACATATATACACATACACATATACATACATATATATATATATATATATATATATATATATATATATATATATACATATACATACATATATACATACATGTATACATACATATATACATACATATATACATACATATATACATGCATATATGCGCACATATATGCACACATATATGCAATTACAAACGCTCCTACAAAACAATTACCGGCAAATAAAATTCACTTTTTTCAATAATTCTAACATTATTGCAAATTTCTTAAAACAGCCTACGAAATGCCACTTTAACTTGTGTTCCAATGTAGTATATCTATTTACCTGTCAGGTACATCGGGTCAACCTCACGATGGTTATGTCACCGCATAATGGAACACAAAGGCAAGTCTTTTCGTACGGGACTACCGCTGAGCAGACCATCTTTCTCGGCCATAATGCTGCGTTCGGAACTCCTCGTCTTGCTCGTCAAGACAACTTGTCAGGACCAGCAGGACAACGAGGCCGCGTTCGGAACCTTCTTTACCCACAATGCTCAGCGTGTAAACAAACAAAGATGAACCAAGCTCGTCAAGTTTTGCTTTATCTACGTTATTTATTTCTTTCTTTCTTTCTTTATTCATATATATAAGCCCATATTTTGCAGAAAGAGCAGAGAAGATGGCAGGGTATTTCTTGCTGGGTGACACTGCATACATTGCAAATGATTTTTGCCATTTCATCCTCACACCAGAAAGGGATACTGGAGTTCTACCTCAAGAGAATTTACATAATAATACACAGAGGCCGAGTCATTATTGAAAATGCCTTTGGAAGAATGAAGTGTAGATTCCGGCGCACACGAGATTTACAAAACACAAGTTTGCTGACATGTGTTAAGATTGTTTTGGCAGCCTGCACTCTTCATAACATGTGTATGGAAAAAAGATGCAGTGAACATCCGGAAGGCTGCCCTAGACATGATGATGAAAATGAACAATTTTGGAAATAGAAAAGATATGGCCCTGAAGATGTAACTATAAAAGTTAAGTATGAAAATAAGGGTAAGTAAGAGTGTTCACTGTCTCAAGATAAACTGAATAATGTTCATATAAAAGGTAAAGCAAGAAAGTGGTTAACAAAGATTTAAGCTTATTTTTTCCCACTTTTTTGCGACATCTGTTATAAAAAAGTAAGAGTTAATTTTAAAGTTTGCAATTTAGAGGTATTTAAAAAAAATATTTTTTTTGTCATTTTTGAATAGAACAATTGTTTCTTTTTGTTGTCTATTTTCTTATTTCAGATCTTTAAATATATGTCAATGGTATCGTCCATTAAAACTTAATTATACTGTTTGGTTTATTGTAAATATACATTTTTGTATAAAAATATTATCTTTTAGTGTAAATATACATTCCCTATGAAATGTAACAATAGGATCATTTTATTATCACAAAACAACCTGAGAATACATTTTATCTTGAGCACCAGTTATGACAGAATCTCAAATATTTTATTGTGTGTATATACATTTCTATAATATTATCTTTCATTGTAAGTATACATTCCTTATGTAACAATTGCATTATCTTACTATCACAGAACAACCTGGGAATATATATTAAGCACCAGTTATCACAGAATCTCAATTCCATTACTTAATGAATTGTAAACAGACAAAATATTTCAACATATTTGATACAAACTTACAAAATAAAACATTAAGCTGTACAAAAAAAAAAAAATAAATAAAAATGAAAATAAAAATAAAATAAAAATCAGGCTCTTTCTTTAATATATTACATTGTTTGTACAAAAATAAAATAAATAATTCACTCAATGTTTCATTATCACAGAAAAGTCTTATCTTTAATTCAAAATAAGTATGTGATTTTTAACATGAACATAAATCAATCCCTTCATAAAGAAAAAAATATATGCACTATGTATATGAAATAGGAATTATGCTATTGTTCCAAAATAGAAAGCATCCTTGTTACTGTATGTATACATGTAAAAGTAAAATAAAAAAATTTGATTGTATTTTATGACAAAGAGGGGACAAACACTTTGGCGTTGAAAATAAAGATAAAGAAACACTTTGTTTTCTTTTTGTTATACTGAAATCTAATCTTTGGCTTTGAAATTAACACAAAGGAAACAATCTTTGGCTTTGAAATTAACACAAAAGAAACAATTTTTTGCTTTGAAATTAACACAAAGGAAACATGCTTTGGTTTTGAAATTCACAAAAAGAAAACAGTCTTTGGCTTTGAAATTAACACAAAGGAAACAAACTTTGGCTTTCAGTATAAAAAATTAACTTGAACTTTAAAATGAACCAAAAAGGGAACAATCTATTGATATGAAAACAACAAAATGGAAAATTAAATTTTAGCTTTAGAAAGTACAAAAAAAATCTTTAAAAAAAATCAAAATAAGAAAAAAGGAACTTTAACTTTGGCTTTGAAGAAATAAGCAACAAACCTCTAGTTTTGAAAATAACACAAAACAAATAAACTGGCTTTCAGAATAAAGACAAAATAATTAACAAGAAAGCTCTGCTAAAGCCCCCCAAAAATAATGACAAATGAAATGTAAAGCAATTAATTACACCTAATATAAAATAATAATAATAATAAAATAATGATAATATAATAAAAACAAAATTAAACTCTGAATAAAAAGAAAGGCTTGTAGGAAAAAAATAATCATAAAAAAAGGTTACTGAAAATATATCACATCTTCTTAACTATTTCAGAGAGCACATCCACAACTTCCTCTCGCATCCTCTTCATGAGCTCTAAAACTTCTCTCATAATTTCATCTAAAACTTCTCTCATAATTTCATCTAAAACTTCTCTCATAATTTCATAGTGACGCTGGTCACTCTCCCTCAAAAAGACTACCATCTCACTCTCCTTGGCCTGTCGCCTCTTCCTTTGTCTCCGTGCCGGTGGTGGCACTTCCAAGTGTGAGGGTCCAGGTATGGATCAGCCACAGGGTCAGCACTAGCCACAGGGTCAGGGTCATCAAGGTCTTCTTCATCCAATTCATCTGGTCGATGAATGTGAATCCCCTTGGCTGTGGCTGTAACTGGAAAGTCAATATCATGCTGACCCCCTATCAGTTACTTCATCTCCTCAAAAATCTGAAATTTACTGGGAGCTCTCCCAGACATTTCATTATTGGCTTTTGCCTTCTTAGTCATCCTGTAGACCCTTCCAATTACGCTGAAGTTTCTCAGGATGGAATCTCTTCCCAAAAATCACCGTCATCCTCTGGGCCAATTCCTGCTAAAGCAACCTTTTCTTCCCTTTTGTTAAATTAATCCTTTCCAACTCAACTCTGCAACTCTGCTATCGAGAACGGCAATGGATTATAATTCTTTTGCAGATATTCCTGCATAAGATTTATAAAAAATTTGGTTTCATTTTTAGTGAAAACCCTCGGCTTCCTCGATTTCACTTGGTTCTACACCAACAACCCGCTCTGGGGAAGTAATTGGTGTAGATACCAAGGAAGATGGTGTAGCAGATGTTGAGGGAAGAACTGGATTTAAGCAAGTAGGAAGAGCATGTCGCTTTGGAGGAAGACCTGATGGAGTGGGTGACATGGCAGCAAGAGAAGGCGATGTGGTTGCGGAGGAGACAGCAGGAAAGTTCTGATAGGCAAAGACTGGTTTCCCAAGTACCCTGCGAGGGTATACTTCAACTGTTCTGCAAAATGAAATGCACACATCAATAATTGATTCCTATAATAGATATATATACATATATATACATTTATACATATATATACATATATATATATATATATATATATATATATATATATATATATATATATAATATATATATATATATATATATATATATATATAAAATATATATATATATATATATTTATATATATATATATATATATATATATATATATATATATATATGTAATCTATGTAAATATAAATATATAAATATATATAAAACATCTTTTTGTCTGTCTGTCTATATAAAGTCCACTGCAATTAGACAGGGTTCTGGGGGAAAAGCCCTAAGTTAGAAATTTGTTTAATTAAATCAGTTATGTTTGTGGATTCCCTAGGAGGTAAGGTCGCTTTGTAAACATTACCAATACTTGCATTTATATAGTTTGTGAGAGAAATTGACACAATTCATCCATAAAAGTGTGGATAATTGATAGAAGGATTAATAACTGCAAGGTTGGATGAATGTGTGAAACTAAGAAACTAACAATGAAGCTATCCCATATATATGCAAATGTACATACTTAGATGTAAAACTATACCATATTTTGAAGTATACTTATTAATAAGTTTTTACAATAACCTATATCAAGAACATTTCAAGAATATTGTAGTTCATCATATGATCTGGTCTTCTTTATTTCTTTCAATCTTTATTTATTTATTTGTTTGTTTTTCTATAGGAAAGTATATAGTAAACCAAAACACAACCCAACTCACCGTGGTAGCCACTCGAGAGCCCATTCCACTGTTAACTCCTGGTCTGCAAAATACCTCCCAGGAAAATCGGTGCTTCCACGGTACACCACCGAATTTTCTGGGAATGGCACTGAACCATCTGCATCAAGCCAATAATTATTATCGTGATCTTTGAACACTGGAAAGACAAATGCGTCTGCGTCACAAACTTTTCCCATGTAAACATTCGTTATATTATAACAGTAACTACACACTGCAGATTTCATCTGTTTCATAAACTTACTCTGATACATAAGTAAATAAATGTGTAACAAAAGACACGAAAATAGCATTAAATAATAACAACACAGCGTCAAATAAGAAGACTCACCACAATTTTCTCGCCGACTGCCATTATCTCTGTTTGTAAACAAACGCCTTTGTGACGTCATCTCGTCGTTGTTGCCCCGCTGCGAACCAGGGCGAGTTGGACGAGATGGACAACTTGTCCAGGACGAGAAAGTAGGGGTTCCGAACGGTCAAAACATCTTGTCCAACTTGTCCAACTAGTTGGACGAGGAGTTCCGAACGCAGCATAAGAAAGCACTCTCATCAACACTCACACCTTTTCTCCAACACAGACTTTAAAATTCTATCTAGTCTAGATAGACCTCCTGATCTCGGAATCTTTGCTGATCCGAAAGATGAAACCGGAGCAAAACAATAACGCTACCGCTACCACCTTGTTCACTAGTTAGCGTTGTCCATTCCCCTGCCTATCACCCATGTTGGTTAGTTTTTCATAGCTTTTTTCCAATGTTTTTCGTTTTTATTGTTTTTTTCTCCATTGTATATACTTGTTTGTACTATATACCTATACCTGTTTTGTTTTGCTCATTTTTGCTCACTTTTTGTTGTTATTTGATATCTTCTTTTGAATTTAACGAACCTCTGTAATTTATTTAGTTCTGTTGTCTAATGCATAGTATTTTTTGGTTCACTATTGCATCACTGATGATAGAGATAAGAGTGATCTCTGAAACTTTTGCGAATAAACATGAAATTATTCACGGCCGTACCTCTTCGTATTGACTGTTCGACGCCTATGTGGAAAACCCATAACGACTTATTATTATTGTTATTATTACAGTTATAATATATTTTTTGGCAATAATACTAATAATTAAAGTAATAATAATAATAATAACAATAATAATAATAATAATAACAATAATAATAATGATAATAATGATAATAATAATGATAATAGTAATAATAATCATCATCAAATGTTATCCAAATTCTCTTTATTCTCACTTTTATCATCATTATTGTCATGATTAATAGAATTCTGGTAATTATTATCATTATTACCTTAATAATTGCCAGAATCATCAAATGAATGGAAAAACGTCATTTTCGAGTCTACTCTCAAAAAGATTATATTTCGCTAGATTTTGCTGCTTTTTCGACTTTTGGGATTTTTTTTCTTTTACCTTTTTTTTATTATATATCGACACAATTCCTGTTATTATCATCATTATTATCGTTATCATCATCATTATCATCATTATCATAATTATCATCATTATCATCATCATTATCATCATTATTGCAATTATTATCATAATTATTGCAATTATTATCATTATTATTGCAATTATTGCAGTTATGATATATATTTGTACATCTATACTAATAACAACTACAATAATAATAATAATAACAATAATAATAACAATAATAACGTTTTATAATAATTATTCATATCATTATTTTAATTAATATCGTTATTACTGTAATTATTACTGTTATAATAATTATTTTTACAATTATACTACCAGTAAAAAAATAATAATGATGATAATAACAATAATAATATTAATAACAATATTATAATAATTAGTATTATTATAATTATACTTATTATTATTATTATTATTGTTATTATTACAGTTATAATATATTTTTTTGGCAATAATACTAATAATTAAAGTAATAATAGTAATAATAATAATAATAATAATAATGATAATAGTAATAATATTAATAATCATCAAATGTTATCCAAATTCTCTTTATTCCCACTTTTATCATCATTATTTTCATAATTAATAGAATTCTGGTAATTATTATCATTATTACCCTAATAATTGCCAGAATCATCAAATGAATGGAAAAAACGTCATTTTGGAGTCTACTCTCAAAAGGCTATTATTCACTAGATTTTGCCGCTTTTTCGGCTTTTGGGATTTTTTTTTCTTTTACCTTTTTTATTATATATGGACACAATTCCTGTTATTATCATCATTATTATCATGATTATCATCATTATTATCGTTATCATCATTATCATCATTATCATCATCATTATCATCATTATTGCAATTATTATCATCATTATTGCAATTATTATCATTATTTTTGCAATTATTGCAGTTATAATATATATTTTTACATCTATACTAATAACAACTACAATAATAATAGTAATAACAATAATAATAACAATAATAACGTTTTTATAATAATTATTTATATCAGTATTTTAATTAATATCGTTATTACTGTAATTATTACTGTTATAATAATTATTTTTACAATCATACTACCAGTAAAAATAATAATAATAATAATAATAATAATAATAATAGTAATAATAATAATAATAATAATAATGATAATAGTAATAATATTAATAATCATCAAATGTTATCCAAATTCTCTTTATCCTCACTTTTATCATCATTATTGTCATGATTAATAGAATTCTGGTAATTATTATCATTATTACCCTAATAATTGCCAGAATCATCAAATGAATGGAAAAAACGTCATTTTGGAGCTACTCTGAAGAGGCTATATTTCGCTAGATTTTGCCGCTTTTTCGACTTTTGGGATTTTTTTTCTTTACCTTTTTTATTATATATGGACACAATTCCTGTTATCATCATCATTATTATCATGATTATCATCATTATTATCTTTATCATCATCATTATCATCATTATTATCATTATCATCATTATTATCATCATTATTGCAATTATTATCATCATTATTGCAATTATTATCATTATTATTGCAATTATTGCAGTTATAATGAATATTTTTACATCTAAACTAATTACAACTACAATAATATTAGTAATAACAATAATAATAACAATAAGGACGTTTTTATAATAATTATTTATATCATTATTTTAATTAATATCGTTATTACTGTAATTATTACTGTTATAATAATTATTTTTACAATTATACTACCAGTAAAAAAATAATAGCAATAATATTAATAACAATATTATAACAATTAGTATTATTATAATTATACTTATTATTATTATTATTATTATTATTACAGTTATAATATTTTTTTTGGCAATAATACTAATAATTAAAGTAATAATAATAATAATAATAATAATAATAATAATAATAATAATAATAATAATAATAATAATGATAATAATAATGATAATAATAATGATAATAGTAATAATATCAAATGCTATCCAAATTCTCTTCATTCTCACTTTTTTCATCATTATTGTCATGATTAATAGAATTATGGTAATTATTGTCATTATTACCCTAATAATTCCCAGAATCATCAAATGAATGGAAAAAACATCCTTATGGAGTCTACTCCCATATTATATATGGACACAATTCCATCATTATTATCATGATTATCATCATTATTATCGTTATCATCATCATTATCATCATTATCATCATCATTATCATCATTATTGCAATTATTATCATCATTATTGCAATTATTATCATTATTATTGCAATTATTGCAGTTATAATATATATTTTTACATCTATACTAATAAGAACTACAATAATAATAGTAATAACAATAATAATAAAAATAATAACGTTTTTATGATAATTATTTATATCATTATTTTAATTATTATCGTTATTACTATAATTATTACTGTTATAATAATTATTTTTACAATTATACTACCAGTAAAGATAATAATAATGATAATAATAACAATAATAATATTAATAACAATATTAAAATTAATTTTTTTTATTATTATTATTTTTTGTTATTATTACATTTATAATATGTTTTTTGGCAATAATACTAATAATTAAAGTAATGATAATAATAATAATAATAATAATAATAATAATAATAATATTAATAATAATAATAATATTAATAATAATAATAATAATAATAATAATAATAATAATAACTATGATAATAATGATAATAATAATGATAATAGTAATAATATTAATAATCATCAAATGTTATCCAAATTCTCTTTATTCTCACTTTTACCAACATTATTGTCATGATTAATACAATTCTGGTAATTATTATCATTATTACCTTAATAATTGCCAGAATCATGAAATGAATGGAAAAAAACGTCATTTTAGAGTCTACTCTCAAAAGGCAATACTTCGCCAGATTTTGCCTTTTTTCTACTTTTGGGATTTTTTTTTCTTTTACCTTTTTTATTATATATGGACGCAATTCCTGTTATTATCATCATTATTATCGTTATCATCATCATTATCATCATTATCATCTTTATCATCATCATTATCATCATTATTGCAATGATTATCATCATTATTGCAATCAATATCATTATTATTACAATTATTGCAGTTATAATATATATTTCTACATCTATACTAATAACAACTACAATAATAATAGCAATAACAATAATAATAACAATAATAACGTTTTTATAATAATTATTCATATCATTATTTTAATTAATATCGTTATTACTGTAATTATTACTGTTATAATAATTATTTTTACAATTATACTCCCGGTAAAAAAAATTTTTTAAAATAA
>NW_023639714.1:9376-36876 GCF_015228065.2 Penaeus monodon
ATATAATATATTTTCTATATTATATATATATAAAATTTATTTATTATTGTGGTGTGTGTGTGTGTGTTGGTTGTGTGGTGTGTGTGTGTGTGTGTATGTGTGTGTGGTTTTTGTGTCTGTGTGTATGCATATCCCTTTGTCGACGGGCATGGCATGTACGTACATGCCTGCCCCTATGAGTTTTACTTGTTTAACTGTTTTTTACACGATAGAGCATCGACGATTACATTTTCTTTGCCTTTATATGGTGGACTCAAGGTTATATTTCTGTAACTCTAAGCTCCACCTCATGATTCTCTGGTTCTTAGAGCTCATTCTGGATAAGAAAACCAAGGGGTTGTGGTCTGTGTAAACTTTAAGGGGAATACGAGGCAGAATGGCATAACACTTCAAAATGCCTGAGTGCAGGAATGAGACTCAGAGTTTCTTTTTTTCCACAGTAAATTTCTTTGAAAGAAACATACAGGATGATCGCCCCTTTTACCATCACTTGACACAAAACAGCTCCCGCTCCGATATCGCTTGCATCTACATACAATGAAAATTTGGTTCATCGAAATTGAGAGAAACGAGAACGGGAGAGGAACTAGCACTGCCTTGATCTTTGGGAAATGCGCTTCGCAGGATTCGACTATTTAAATTTTCCCCTTTTTCTTTAGAAAGTCTGGCAGCATAATATCCGAAAGTTCTACAGAATCTGGATAATACCCTGCCATGCTAAAAACCTCTTCACGTCTCGTTTGTTTTTGGTACAGGAAAATTTGTGGATTGACACGATATTCCCATTCAAAGGGCAAACTTGCCCCTGACCTACAGTATAGTCTAAGTAACCTTGGCTTGAGCAAAATCCCTTTTGACGGGGTTTTTACCGTCAAGTTTTGCCGTAGTTAGCCTATCAAACAGCTCCCGCAGCCTGATCTTCCCAACTATTTGTATGTATAAATTCATCATCAAGGTAGGCTTTACATCCATTAATACCAGCAATTATATTGTTAATTAACCTCTGGAAAGTTGCAGGGGCTGTTCGAAGACCGACGGGAGGACGCGATTACTGAAAAAAGCCCTTCGTGCGTTACAAAAAAAAAGATGCGTTTCGCACGTTTTGTGAGAGGAATTTGCCATAACCCCTTTTAACAGATCAATTTTGGTTACAATTTAGCATTCCCTCCCAGATCAATGCAATCGCTATCCTGGGAATAGGAACTATCATCTCTATTTAAATGCATTCACACGTCTGAAATCAGTACAGAAACGCATAGTTCCATCTGCTTCGGAACTAATATGCAGGGAAAACTCCACTCACTCATGCTGGTTCGATAATGCCGTTTTTTTAACATATAACTTCTTTCTTCCCTTAACTAATTATGTTTTAAAAGGGGTTTATCCTATAGGGGTGTTGCTTAATAGGGGAATGACTACCAACATCAAAATCATGATAAAGATGTGTTTTGCTTGGGGCATCAGAGTACAAATGGGGGTATTCATGCAGAAGTCTGCTCAACTCATTCTTTTTGTAGAGGGTCTGATAAGTGTTTAATCTTACATGATGAATCTCCTGAAAATTTCAGAGTTACGTAATTTAGAGTTAGGTACACTATCTAGAGAATCAGCATCCCTCCCCTTACATACTTCCACAGTGTTTTATAAATTCATCACCATGATTTCGGGACTTTCACCCTTATTGGTCGCTCTAGGAAAATCATTTACGTTTGAAAAAAGGGTTCATCTGATTAATGTTACACTGTTTGCGTCTTTTTACGTCTCCCCGGGGTTTGGTATAACTAATTTAGGTTATTTATCTTTTTCTCTACATATAAGAAACATAGTACCGTGCTTTTAGTTATTTTTGTCATTATTATTATTTTTACTGGTAGTATAATTGCAAAAATAATTATTATAACTAATAATTATAGTAACAACGATATCAATTAAAATGATATAAATAATTTTTATAAACTCCCTTTTTATTGTTTTTATTGTTGTTATTATTATTGTTTACTATTATTATTTTTGTTGTTATAGTATAGTTGCAAAAACATAATTTATAACTGCAATAATTGCAATAAATAATGTAATAAGTGCAATAATGATGATAATAATCGCAATAATGATGATAAAGAAAGATGATAATGAATGATAATAATGATGATAACGATAATCCTGATATAAGCATGATAATAATGATTGAATAACAGAATTTGTCCATAGAAATATAAAAAGTTAAAAGAAATAATTCCCAGAAGTCGGAAAAACCGTAAAATCTACAGCGAAATACAGCCAAAATGACGTTTCTTTTGATTTATTTGATGAGTTTGGTAATATTAGGGTAATATGAAATAATTACCAGCTTTATATTAATCGATGACAATAGTGAATAACAAGTTGAGAATAAAGAGAATTTTGATAGCTTTGATGATGATGAATATTAATATTATTATTATTATTCTTAGTATTAGTAATTTTATTATTATTATTATTATCATTATTATTTTCATCATAATCTTTATTAGTTTATATATTATTAGTTTATTAATTATTACATTTATTTATTATTATTATTATTATTCTTAATTATAGAGTATTATTTTATCATTAGTATTATCATTCTTAATCATTATATTATTATTATCATTATTATTACTTTCATTATAAGCATTATTACCAAAAAATATATTATAACTGTATAACAACAATAATAATTAATAATAATTAAATAATAGATAAATAATAAATAAGTAGAATATAATAATAATAAGTATAATAATACTAATACTATTGTTTCATGATATTTTTATTAATTTATTATTGTTATATTATTAATTATTGTTAAAACCTGAGATAGTATAGTTGCACAAATAATTATTATACAGTAATGATTATAGTATAACGTATTAATTAGAATAATGATATAAATCATTATCAGGAACTCGTTAATTATTGTTAATATTATGGTAATTACTAGTATTATTTTGCTTGTTTATTAGTATATTATCATATCTGCAATAATTGATATAACAATGTATACTACGTGCAAAAATGATGTAATAAATTGCAATAATGATATAATGAATGATGATAATTGATGATGATAACGATAATAAATGATGGTAATCATGATAATAATGATGATAATAACAGGTAATGTGCCCATATATAATATAAAAAAGTAAAAAAAAAAATCCCAAAAGTCGAAAAAAGCAGGAAATCTAGCGAAATTATTATTATTATTATTATTATTATTATTATCATTATTATTATTATTATTATTATTATTATTATTATTATTATTATTATTATTATTATTATTATCATTATTATTACTTTAATTATTATTATTATGCCAGGAAAAATATATATAACTGTAATAATAACAATAATAATAATAATGAGTTAAAAAAAAAAGATAATAACACATACTAATCGTTATTAATATTATTATTGTTATTTTTATCATTTTATTTTTTATACTGGTAGTAAACATTGCAGAAAGAATTATTATAATAGTATATTACAGTATAACCCGGGGGATATTAACTAAAATAATTATATAAATAATTATTACGAACCTCGCTATTATTGTGTAGTAATATTGTTATTCACTATTAGTATTGTTGTTGTTTTAGTATAGGTTGTAACAATATATATCATAACTCGAATAATTGGCCAATAATAATGATAATAGTTGTGCAATAATGATGATAATAATTGCATATGATGATAATACTGATAATAAGAAGATGATAAAACGATATAAGATGATAACAGATAAAATGATGATAAATAACAGGAATTCTGTCCATGTAATAAAAAAGGTTAAAGAATAATTTCCCTAAGTTGAAAAAGAGGCATAAATAATAGCGAAATACACCCTTTTGTGAGTATACGCCAAAATTTGATGAGTTTGGCAATTATTAGGGTAATAGTGATGGTAATAACTACCAAAATTGTATTAATCATGACAATAATGATGATAAAAGTGAGAATAAAGAGAATTTTCATAACATTTGATGATTATTAATATTATTAATATTATCTTCATTATTATTATTATTAATATTATTAGTATTATTATTATTATTATTATTATTATTATCATTAAAACTAGCGAAATACAGGCTTTTTGAGAAAATACACCAAAATGACATTTCTCGATCTATTTGATGATTTTTGGCAATTATTATGTAATAATGATATACTACCAAATTCTATTAATTCATCCAATAATGAAATAAAGTAAGAAAAAAGAGATTCGGATAACATTTGATGCTTATTAATATTATTCTTTTAATCATTATTTTTTTATCATTATTATTATTATTATTTTTAATTATTATTATTATTATTATTAATTATTATTAGTATTATTATTATGACTATTATAACTTTAATTGTTAGTATTATTGCCAAAAAAAATATTTATCAACTGTAATAATATCAATAATAATAAAAATAAGTATAAGTATAATAATACTAATTATTATAATATTGTTATAAGATTATATTGTTTATTATTTCATTATTATTGTTTTTACTGGTAGTATCATTGTAAAAATAATTATTATCACCAGTAATAATTTATAGTAATAACGATATTAATTAAATATGATATAAATAATTATTATAATAACGTTATTATTGTTATTATTATTGTTACTACTATTATTATTTGTATGTGTTATAGTATAGTTGTAAAATAATAATTAATAACTAGAATAATTGCTAATAGTACTATAATATTGCAATAATAATGATAATGAATTGTACTAATAATAATAAAGATATGATACTGCTTGATGATACGATAATACGATGATAATACATGAAATAATGGATGATATAACAGGATTTGTTCATCTATAATACCAAAGTATCAGGGGAGGAAAGAAAGAAAATCCCAAAGTAAGTCCGAAAAAGCGGGCAAAATCCTAGCGAAACATAGCCTAATTAGAGTAACTCCAAAATGACTTTTTTTCATTCTATTTGTGATTCTGGCATTATTAGGAATAATGATAATATTACCAGAATTTTATTAATCATGACAAAAATGATGATAGACAGTGAGATAAAGAGAATTTGGTAACATTTGATGATTATTGATATATTACTATTATCATTATTATTATCATTATTATTTTTTTTTATTATTCTTTTACTTATTAGTATTATTGACAAAAATATATTATAAACTGTAATAATAACAATAATAATAATAAATGCATAATTAAATAATACTAATTGTTATAATTTGTTATTAATACTATTAATTGTTATTAGTCTGTATTTTACCTGGTAGATAAATTTGTAAAAATAATTATTATAACAGTAAAAAATATTACAGTATAACGATATTAGTTAAAATAATGATGTAATAATTGGTTATAAAACGTTATAGATGTTATTACTATTATTATTGCAGTTGTTATTAGTATAGATGTAAAAATATATATTATAAGTGCAATAATTGCAATAATAATGATAATAATTGCAATAATGATGATAATAATTGCAATAATGATGATAATGATGAAGATAACGATAATAATGATGATAATCATGATAATAATGATGATAATAACAGGAATTGTGTCCATATATAATAAAAAAGGGAAAAGAAAAAAAATCCCAAAAGTCGAAAAAGCGGCAAAATCTAGTGAAATATAGGCTTTTGAGAGTAGACTCTAAAATTACGTATTTTCCATTCATTTGATGATTCTGGCAATTATTAGGGTAATAATGATAATAATTACAAGAATTCTATTAATCATGACAATAAATATGATAAAAGTGAAAATGAAGAGAATTTGGATAACATTTGATGATTATTAATATTATTACTATTATCATTATTATTATCATTATTATCATTATTATTATTATTATTTTTTTATTATTATTATTATTATTATTATTATTATTATTATTATTATTATTATTATTATTATTATTATTATTATTATTATTACTTTAATTATTAGTATTATTGCCAAAAAATATATTATAACTGTAATAATAACAATAATAATAATAATAAGTATAATCATATATACTAATTGTTATAATATTGTTATTAATATTATTATTGTCATTAATATCATTTTTATTCTGGTAGTATAATTGTAAAAATAATTATTATAACAGTAATAATTACAGTAATAACGGTATTAGTTAAAATAATGATATAAATAATTATTATAAAAACATTATTATTGTTATTGTTATTGTTATTACTATTATTATTGTAGATGTTATTAGTATAGATGTAAAAATCTATATTATAACTGCAATGATTGCAATAATAATGATAATAATTGCAATACTGAGATAATAATTGCAATAATGATGATAATAATGATGATAATGATGATGATGATGATAAGGATGATGATAAGGATAATAATGATGATAATAATTGCAATAATGATGATAATGATGATGATAACGATAATAATGATGATAATCATGACAATAATGATGATAATAACAGGAATTGTGTCCATATATAATAAAAAAAGGTAAAAAAAAAAAATCCAAAAAGTCGAAAAAGCGGCAAAATCTAGCGAAATATAGCCTTTTGAGAGTAGACTCCAAAATGACGTTTTTTCCATTCATTTGATGATTCTGGCAATTATTAGGGTAATAATGATAATAATTATCAGAATTCTATTAATCATGACAATAATGATGATAAAAGTGAGAATAAAGAGAATTTGGATAACATTTGATGATTATTAATATTATTACTATTGTCATTATTATTATCATTATTATTATTATTATTATTATTATTATTATTATTATTATTATTATTATTATTATTATTATTATTATTATTATTATTATTATTATATTATTATTATTATTATTATTATTATTATTATTATTATTATTATTATTATTATTTAATTATTAGTATCATTGCCAAAAAGTATATTATAACTGTAATAATAAAAATAATAATAATAATAATAAGTAATATGATAATAATACTAATTGTTATAATATTTTTTATTAATATTATTATTTTTATTATTATCATAATTATTATTTTTACTGGTAGTATAATTGTAAAAATAATTATTATAACAGTAATAATTACAGTAATAGCGATATTAATTAAAATAATGATATGAATGATTATTATAAAAACGTTATTATTGTTATTACTATTATTATTGTAGTTGTTATTAGTATAGATGTAGAAATATATATTATAACTGCAATAATTGCAATAATAATGATAATAATTGCAATAATGATGATAATAATTGCAATAATGATGATAATGATGATGATAATGATGATAATGATGATGATAACGATAATAATGATGATAATAACAGGAATTGTGTCCATATATAATAAAAAAGGTAAAAGAAAAAAAATCCCAAAAGTCGAAAAAGCGGCAAAATCTTGCGAAATATAGCCTTTTGAGAGTAGACTCCAAAATGACGTTTTTTCCATTCATTTGATGATTCTGGCAATTATTAGTTTAATAATGATAATAATTACCAAATTCTATTAATCATGACAATAATGATGATAAAAGTGAGAATAAAGAGAATTTGGATAACATTTGATGATTATTAATATTATTACTATTATCATTATCATTATCATTATCATTATTATTATTATTATTATTATTATTATTATTATTATCATTATTATTATTATTATTATTACTTTGATTATTAGTATTATTGCCAAAAAATATATTATAACTGTAATAATAACAATAATAATAATAATAATAAGTATAATTATAATAATACTAATTGTTATAATATTGTTATTAATATCATTATTGTTATTATTATCATTATTATTATTTTTACTGGTAGTATAATTGTAAAAATAATTATTATAACAGTAATAATTACAGTAATAACGATATTAATTAAAATAATGATATGAATAATTATTATAAAAGCGTTATTATTGTTATTATTATTGTTATTACTATTATTATTGTAGTTGTTATTAGTATAGATGTAGAAATATATATTATAACTGCAATAATTGTAATAATAATGATATTAATTGCAATAATGATGATAATCATTGCAATAATGATGAAAATGATGATGATAAAGATGATAATGATGATAATGATGATGATAACGATAATAATGATGATAATAACAGGAATTGCGTCCATATATAATAAAAAAGGTAAAAGAAAAAAAAATCCCAAAAGTAGAAAAAAGGCAAAATCTGGCGAAATATTGCTTTTTGAGAGTAGACTCTAAAATGACGTTTTTTCCATTCATTTCATGATTCTGGCAATTATTAAGGTAATAATGATAATAATTACCAGAATTGTATTAATCATGACAATAATGTTGGTAAAAGTGAGAATAAAGAGAATTTGGATAACATTTGATGATTATTAATATTATTACTATTATCATTATTATTATCATTAAATTATATTATTATTATTATCATTATTATCATAGTTATTATTATTATTATTATTATTATTATTATTAATATTATTATTATTATTATTATTATTATTACTTTAATTATTAGTATTATTGCCAAAAAACATATTATAAATGTAATAATAACAATAATAATAATAATAAGTATAATCATAATAATATTAATTATTATAATATTGTTATTAATATTATTATTGTTATTATTATCATTATTATTATTTTTACTGGTAGTATAATTGTAAAAATAATTATTATAACAGTAATAATTATAGTAATAACGATAATAATTAAAATAATGATATAAATAATTATTATAAAAACGTTATTATTGTTATTATTATTGTTATTACTATTATTATTGTAGTTCTTATTAGTATAGATGTAAAAATATATATTATAACTGCAATAATTGCAATAATAATGATAATAATTGCAATAATGATGATAATAATTGCAATAATGATGATAATGATGATGATAATGATGATGATGATGATAATGATGATGATAACGATAATAATGATGATAATCATGATAATAATGATGGAATTGTGTCCATATATAATAGGGGAGTAGACTCCATAAGGATGTTTTTTCCATTCATTTGATGATTCTGGGAATTATTAGGGTAATAATGAAAATAATTACCATAATTCTATTAATCATGACAATAATGATGAAAAAAGTGAGAATAAAGAAAATTTGGATAGCATTTGATATTATTACTATTATCATTATTATTATCATTATTATTATCATTATTATTATTATTATTATATTATTATTATTATTACTTTAATTATTAGTATTATTGCCAAAAAAAATATTATAACTGTAATAATAATAATGATAATAATAATAAGTATAATTATAATAATACTAATTGTTATAATATTGTTATTAATATTATTGTTATTATTTTTTTACTGGTAGTATAATTGTAAAAATAATTATTATAACAGTAATAATTACAGTAATAACGATATTAATTAAAATAATGATATAAATAATTATTATAAAAATGTCCTTATTGTTATTATTATTGTTATTACTAATATTATTGTAGTTGTAATTAGTTTAGATGTAAAAATATTCATTATAACTGCAATAATTGCAATAATAATGATAATAATTGCAATAATGATGATAATAATTGCAATAATGATGATAATAATTGCAATAATGATGATAATGATGATGATAATGATAATAATGATGATAAAGATAATAATGATGATAATCATGATAATAATGATGATGATAACAGGAATTGTGTCCATATATAATAAAAAAGGTAAAGAAAAAAAATCCCAAAAGTCGAAAAAGCGGCAAAATCTAGCGAAATATTGCCTCTTCAGAGTAGCTCCAAAATGACGTTTTTTCCATTCATTTGATGATTCTGGCAATTATTAGGGTAATAATGATAATAATTACCAGAATTCTATTAATCATGACAATAATGATGATAAAAGTGAGGATAAAGAGAATTTGGATAACATTTGATGATTATTAATATTATTACTATTATCATTATTATTATCATTATTATTATTATTATTATTATTATTATTATTATTATTATTACTTTAATTATTAGTATTATTGCCAAAAAAATATATTACAACTGTAATAATAACAATAATAGTAATAATAATAATAAGTATAATTATAATAATACTAATTATTATAATATTGTTATTAATATTATTATTGTTATTAATATTATTATTGCTATTATCATCATTATTATTATTTTTACTGGTAGTATAATTGTAAAAATAATTATTATAACAGTAATAATTACAGTAATAACGATATTAATTAAAATAATGATATAAATAATATAAAACGTTTTTATTGTTATTATTATTGTTATTAATATTATTATTGTAGTTGTTATTAGTATAGATGTACAAATATATATCATAACTGCAATAATTGCAATAATAATGATAATAATTGCAATAATGATGATAATAAATGCAATAATGATGATAATGATGATGATAATGATGATAATTATGATAATGATGATAATGATGATGATAACGATAATAATGATGATAATAACAGGAATTGTGTCGATATATAATAAAAAAAGGTAAAAGAAAAAAAAATCCCAAAAGTCGAAAAAACAGCAAAATCTAGCGAAATATAGCCTTTTCGAGAGTAACTCGAAAATGACGTTTTTTCCCTTCATTTTATGATTCTGGCAATTATTAAGGTAATAATGAAAAATAATTACCAGAATTCATTAAACATGACAATAATGATGATAAAGTGAGAATAAAGAGAATTTGGATAACATTTGATGATGATTATTATTACTATTATCATTATTATTATCATTATTATCATTGTTATTATTATTATTATTATTACTATTATTATTATTATTACTTTAATTATTAGTATTATTGCCAAAAAATATATTATAACTGTAATAATAAGAATAATAATAAGTCGTTATGGGTTTTCCACATAGGCGTCGAACAGTCAATGCGAAGAATAATTTCATGTTTATTCGTAAAAGTTTCAGAGATCACTCTAATTGTTTTGTAGGAGCGTTTGTAATTGCATATATGTGTGCATATATGTGCGCATATATGCATGTATATATGTATGTATATATGTATGTATACATGTATGTATATATGTATGTATGTATACATGTATGTATATATGTATGTATATATGTATATATATATGTATATATGTATGTATATGAGTATGTGTATATATGTATGTATATATGTATATATATATATATATATATATATATATATATATATATGTATATATGTATGTATATATGTATATATATACATATGTATATATGTATATATATATATATATAATATATTAAATATAATATATCATATATATATGTAAGTTTTTATAAATTCATTTTTAAATATACTTATATATCTACAAATTCATCTATATATCCCTATATATATATATATAAAATATATATATATATATATACATTATATAATTTTATATATATATATATAGCATATATATACATATAGATAAACATATATATGCATATATATATATATATATATATATATATATATATATATATATATATATACACATATATATGTATATATATGTATATATATGTATATATGTATATATATGTATATATGTGTATAAATATGTATATATGTATATATGTATACATATATACCTAACCCAAACCTAATCCAAACCTAACCCAAGCCTATCCTAAACCTAACCCAAACCTAATCCAAACCTAACCCAAGCGTATCCTAAACCTAACCAAAACCTAACCCAAGTCTATCCTAAACCTAATACAAACCTAACACAAACCTAACCTAAGCCTATCCTAAACCTAACCTAAACCTAACCTAACCAATCCTAAACCTCACCCAAACCTCACCAAAACCTATCCTAAACCTAAACCAAACCTAACCCGAACCTAACCCAAGCCTATCCTAAACCTAACCTAAACCTAACCCAAACCTAACCCAAACCTGTCGTAAACCTAAACCAAACCTAACCCGAACCTAACCCAAGCCTATCCTAAACCTAACCTAAACCTAACCCAAACCTAACCTAAGCCTAACCCAAACCTAAACCTATTCTAAACCTAACCTAAACCTAACCCAAACCTACCCCAAACCTATCCTAAACCTAACCCAAACCTAACCTAAACCTAACCCAAACCTAACCTAAACCTAACCCAAACCTAACCTAAACCTAACCCAAGCCTATTCTAAACCTAACCTAAACCTAACCCAAGCCTATCCTAAACCTAACCTAAACCTAACCCAAACCTAACCCAAGCCTATCCTAAACCTATCCTAAACCTAACCTAAACCTAACCCAAACCTAACCCAAACCTATCCTAAACCTAACCTAAACCTTACCTAATCCTATCCTAAACCTAACCCAAACCTAACCTAAACCTATCCTAAACCTAACCCAAACCTAACCTAAACCTAACACAAACCTAACCCAAACCTAACCCAAACCAACCCAAACCAAACCTAAACCTAAGCCAAACCTAAGCCAAACCTAACCTAAACCTAACCTAAACTTAACCTAAACCTAAATCTAAACCTAAAGGTATCCTTGCTTTATGCAAACGTAAAGTAACCTAATATATATATATATATATATATATATATATATATATATATATATATATATATATATATATATGTGAGTGTGTGTGTGTGGGGTTTTTATGTGTGTGTGTGTGTGTGTGTGTGTGTGTGTGTGTGTGTGTGTGTGTGAGTTTTTGTGTGTGTGTGTATGTGGGTGTGTGTGTATCTACATATATGTATATACGCGTAAAATATATATAATTTCACATGTTTAATAGATCTAAACAAAAAACCATATTTGCATGTGTTTTGCCTCTGGGGTGTGTATAACATACATTCATATATATATATATAATATATTATATATATATATTATATTAATATATATATATATTTAATATATAAAATAATATATAATATATCATATATAATATATATCATATATGTACATTTTAGATAATTATATATAAATATATAATATATTATATATATAATATTATATTATATTATCTCTCTATATATAGATTTGTGTGTATATGTATATATAATGTAAAATTATATATATATATATATATATGTATATATATTTTATATTTATATTTTATTTTGTATATATTATATATATATATTTTTCTATATTATATTATATATATAAATTTTTATAATATATATAATTATTATATATATCCTATATATTATTATATATATAAAATATATATATTATATTATATATATTATATATATATAATATTATACTATAAGTATATATATATGTATATAATTATATATATATAAAATATATACTATTCTTGTTTTTTTTTATTTTGTTTATATATATATATTTATATATAATATATATATATAAAATATATATATATATATATATATATATTAAAACACCAAAACAACCATATATTACTATTTGAAATACTTTCCAATGGTTTAATTTTATATATAGATTAAATATGTATATATACAAAAATTATATATATATATATATAAAATAAAAATATTATATATTAATATTAAATATATATATAACATGGTAATGGATATCAATAATATCAATATATATAATAATTACTATATATAATATAAGTATAATTATATATAATAATATATATATAATATATACTAAATTAAAATTAACAAACCTAAACCTAACCTAAACCAAAGGTATCCTTGCTTTTTGCAAACGTAACGTAACCTAATATATATATATATATATATATATATATATATATATATATATATATATATATGTGTGTGTGTGTGTGTGTGTGTGTGTGTGTGTGTGTGTGTGTGTGTGTGTGTGTGTTTTTGTGTTTGTGTGTATGTTGTGTGCGTGTTCTGAAGAGGAAAGGATATAAGGATAAGTCCGATATGCGAAGCTTGGCCTCTCCCGGGCTATGCCATGAGGGGAGCCCGGCCTGTGTCGACTAATGCCGACTCGCTCACGTGTGTCAGCTGGTGCTGACTCGGCTGAACCTAGTCCTTACCCGCCGTGGTGCCCAGCCACAGCTATCCAAAAACCTAACCTACCTTAAACCTAACCTAACCAAATCTAACGTAGAACTAACCTAACCTAACCAAACCTAACTAAGCTAACCAAATCTAACGTAGAACTACCACACCTATTTAATCAAAATCTAACCTAACCTAACCCAAAATAATGATTCTAACATAACCAACCCTTACTGTTCTAACATTATCTAACCATTTTAACATAAAATAACTATTCTAACCTAACATAATACAACGTTTCTAGCCTAAACTACACTTATGATTCTAATTTAACGTAACTAACTTAACCTAACCCAATAAACTCAACCCAGCTTATCCTTATCTTACCTAACCTAACAAAAAAAAAGGCAGAGAGGGATAGCAAGAACGAGAGGGAGAGAGAGAGTGAGGAAGAGCAAGAGGGAGTGAGAGAGAGGTCAAAAGGAGCAAGCGAAATGTCTAAGATGAAGAGAGAGAGGGAGAGAGAGACAAAGATCAAGAGGGAGACAGAGAGAGCAGGAGGTAGAGGTAGAGAGAAAGATAGAGAGAGAAATAAAAGAGACAGAGAGAAAGAAAGAGAGAGAGACAGAAAGATGAATATATATATATATATATATATATATATATATATATATATATATATATATATATATATATAATGATGATAATGATGATGATAACGATAATAATGATGATAATCATGATAATAATGATGATAATAACAGGAATTGTGTCCATATGTAATAAAAAAGGTAAAATAAAAAAATTCCCAAAAGTCGAAAAAGCGAAATATAGCCTTTTGAGAGTAAACTCCAAAATGACGTTTTTTCGATTTCTTTGATGATTTTGGCAATTATTAGGGTAATAATGATAATAATTACCAGAATTGTATTAATCATGACAATAATGATGACAAAATGAGAATAAAGAGAATTTTGATGACATTTGATGATAATCAATATTATCATTATTATTATTATTTTATTATTGGCAAGCATCCTTCGGAGTAGATCACGTGGTTTGATCCCACAAGCGGGAAATGACTGTCCCGACCTCCATACGCTCCGGTATATGGAGGAATTGATGGCAAACCTCACATACGGTAATAGATCGGGATCATCCATCTAGAGCGTGCTCAGGGCGTCCTTGACCACCCAGTTCACCTTCTCCACCATACCGTTGGCCTGCGGATGATAGACTGTGGTGAAGAGCGACTTCACCTGATGGTGATGACAGATGTCGGAAAGTTGCGGAATTCAAGGCCGTTATCCGATAACAAGGTCCGGGGTGGACCGTACCGAGTAACGAATTCTGCAAGAAAAACATCTGCTACAGTTTGGGCGTCCTTAGATGCCAATGGGAACAACTCAACAAACCGGGTAAGGTGGTCAATCAGCACAAGGACGTACTTGTTGCCACGCGCCGAAGAGGTAAGTGTGAGGATATCAGCGGAGACCCGCTCGAAGGGCTCTACGACGTCTGGCATGGACTGAATGCATGGTTCGGGCGATTGCCCCCTTCCTCCGCTGGCATGCCGTGCATGACGCGACATACCTTCGGGATGCGGCCAACATCCCGGGAAAGTAAAAATGATCCCGTAGCCGCTGATACGTCCTGTGGACACCCTGATGCCCGGTGGACGGAACGGCATGAACCGCATCCAAAGCGGCGCCGCGCAGCGACTTTGGGATTACGAGCCGAAGGATGACTCGTTCATGGTCGGACTTAACATGATATAAGACTCGGTCCTGAAGTTCGAATTGATCGAGTGGAAGAGGGATACGCCTCGGCGGAAGGCGGCCCTCCTCAAGATACTCTATGAGCTGCTGCCACAGGGGATCGTCCAGCTGATGACGCTCCACCAAATCGGGCTGCAGTAAGGGACTATCGAGGTAAGCAATGGGTGCGATCTGACGACTGAGCAAGTCAGGGACGTGGTGGACTCGACCCGGCTTATGGAGAAGCTCAAAGTCATAGAATGTCAGCTCGTGTGCCCATCGCGTCATCCTTACCGATGCTGTTGGCTTGCGGAAGACAGATACCAACGGTCTGTGATCTGTAAAGATACGAAACCGTCTTCCATACAGGTAAGGATGGTAATGCCTAACGCTTTCGACCACAGCAAGAGCTTCCAGGTCGATGGTCGGGTACCTGGTCTCGGCGTCCCTTAGCTTCCGAGAAAAATATGCAAACGGATGGAGTTGCATATCCTTATCCAGCTGTATAAGACAAGCACCGATCGCCGTGCCCGAGGCATCGGTGTGAAGCTCAAAGGGTTTCTCAAAATTTGGCTGGATTAAGCAAGGTGCGGTGGCAAGCACTTGCTTAAGTCGTTCAAACGCCTCCTGTTGAGGTTTGTCCCATAAAAATCTGGTATCTTTTTTCAGGAGTCGAGTCAGAGGAGGTGCGACCCTTGCATAATTTGGTACGTGCCTGCGAAAAAACCAGTTGCCCCCAAGAACTGGCGAACGTGCCGTTGGTTGCGTGGTGTCTTTATGGCTTGTATCACTGTTACTTTATCGGGGTCAGGTAAAACACCGGCCGGAGTAATCAGGTGGCCAAGAAAACGAAAAGTGTCGGTTGCGAAGCGACACTTGGCTAGGTTAAGCCTGAACCCCGCCCCAGCGAGTAACTGCAACACGGCATCGAGGTGGGATAGGTGCTGCTCAAACCCTGCGCTGTATATCACAACGTCGTCGAGATATGCCAGTGCGTGGTGGCCCAACACCGGGTTGAGAACGGCAGCGATAGCCCTCTGAAAAGTTGACGGAGCCGTCGTCAATCCAAAAGGCATACGCGAAAATTGAAAGAGACGGGAGCCGTCGGAAAAAGCTGTCTTTTCTCGGTCCCTCTCATCCACCTCAACGGTCCAGTATGCACTTTTAGCGTCGAGGACGCTAAACCAGGATTTACCCGCCAGCTGATCAATGGCAGCGTCCATCCTGGGTATGGGATATGCGTCTGAAACCGTTTTCGCGTTCAAAGCACGGTAGTCGACGCAGAAGCGTGTCGTACCGTCCTTCTTTTTCACTAGCACCACGGGAGAGAGCCATGGAGAATAAGAAAGCTCAATCACCCCATCTGCAAGCATCTTGTCGCATTCCGCACGGATATACTGCCGCGTACTCTCCGGGAGGCGCCACTGTTTCACAGGGATAGGTTGGTCGTCCGTGGTTTTGATTCTATGCTTCATGTGTGGCACCACACCCGGAGGCAGCCCTTCGTTAAACAGATCCGGGTAACGATCAAGTACCTGGATGAGCTGTTCACGTTGAACTGATGACAGGTGAGCAAGATCCACCCGAGGAACACCTGCCGCCCCTGCTGATGAGGGGAGTTCCTCGTTCTCGAAAGAACATACCGGGAGGACCTCAAACTCGTCCGTGTTGTAACCAAAGTCGTTAAGTCCGTGTGTGAAATCGAACCGGTCCTCAAAGTCCGCCAGGATATCCGGTTCGTCTCCATCATCAATGGGAGTCGGGGAAGCCATGCCCAAAGCTCCCCGACTATCCCGGAAGGATGAGCCTCCATCTTCCGGGTTGACGCCGGAATCCTGGTCCACCGATTCCGCGTCGTATGCAAGACAATTCGGTGAAACCTCCTCCACGATCGCCAAGGACGAATCCTTGCTCGATCTCAACCGGAGCTCCCTGATCGTTGACGACCCAAACGTCAACTTCCGGTAGGGAGAGGTCCACCAACGAACGAGATACCAGGATCTTGGCTGTGTCGCTCTCAACACAAGCCAATCCAGCCTCCCCGCCGTTCACAAGACATCGCACGAATCGCCCCGCCTGAGGAGGGCAAGTGACTTTCCGCGCACATCTAATTGCACCTTCTCGGTCCCCGTTGCCCGCACTACAGCAACGTAGTAGGGCGTCTGGTTCGTGATACGTCAAGATACCGAGGGACCCAGCACCAGAGAAGGAAACACGGAGTCGGGCCCTGTTGAAGGTAGCAAAACTAGCCCCTGGAATAGGGGAGAGATTCAATTTAAAATCAAACCTTCGCAGCAGGTCTACGCCTATCAGTATCTCGGCTGGAAATCTGGTGTTGTCGTCGACCACGACCACTGAGTGCCGGCACTTACAGGCTCGGGAAAATTTAAATTCAAGGGTTGCCTTACCCTTGATGTCCAACGTGGCCCCAGATGCCCCCTTAAGGCCACGCAAGTGAGGCGAGAGCGAGGTGTTGGAAATCCTCCTGAAACAGGACTCCTTCACCACCGTTGCCTCACTTCCCGAGTCAATGAAAGCTAGGACTTTAGTCCCAGCAACCACACAATTCAACAGCGGCCGTCCCGCCTGAATCTGTGCCTCGGGGAGCTCCGGTTCCGTGGAACTGTCGCTCCCTTCGGCGCCAACCATCACCGTCTCTGGCGGTGGTTCTTTGTGGTTGTGGTTGTGTTCTGTCGGGCGGTGTGCTATGCAGTCCTGCGCGAAAAAAGCACCGTCCGGCCACATGCCCTCGGCGGCCACTGATGCACTGATGACCCTCCCGCACCGCACGGCACTCGGAAGCGTCATGCGTAGTCACCTGATGGTGGGGACACCAGCGTCGGGGTTCTCGAGTGCGTACGGGCAAATCAACCAGGGGATCAACCGGAGGGGAACCTGCCGGAGATCGACCCTCGCGAGGAGTAGAGGAGCGAGGTTTATGCCCTGCCTCGCTCGAGAAACTGACCAAGGGTTTCTCTACCCGCCCGGCATAGTGCCGATGGTACCAGACTTTTTGGGCTGCTTCGACCACCCGATAAAGCGGCTGATCCTCTACCAGCAGGAGCTTTTCCCGCATCCAGGGTGGGAGTCCCTGGAGAAAAGTTCTCCGCATCAGAGGTTCAGCTGGCCCAAGTTCACCAGGATAATCGCGCATACCCTGGTAAACCATGGTCTCGACCGCGAGATAGAAGTCCCTGGGGGAACTGTCGTCGAGTACGTACGACCCCAAATGCCGTAAGTACTCCATCGACGAGCACGTTCCCCGGAGACATTGTCGAAGGGTCTCCTTAAACTCGTCCCAGGTCCCTATCCCGTCGAAGACTGGGGAGTTAATGACAACGTCCGCCGTCCCCCTGTAGCTAGCACGGGCGGCACGGATCAGAGCCTCATCCGTCCCGTAAGGATGGGCCTGCTCAACGTGTCGCAACCAGGTTTCCAACTCCTGATTCCTCCGAAGAGGCTGGCTGGCTGGGACCTCCGCCCGGTAAGGCGGGATCGGGTCGCGTAGGGTTATACCCTGGTCCAGCGGACGTGGGTTGACGGGTGCTCGCTGAGACGAGTGGTCAGTCGTGACCGCATGCACCCCCGCTTCCCCCTGCAATGCAGAGGCCGCAGCTGGTGGTCGAGCGTGAGAGGGAGGTTCAGATGCCCTGGGCTCCAGTAATCGCAAAATATTCGCGTACTGCCCTTCCAGGACACTGAACCGAGAATTAAGCCGCTCGAATTTATCCGCTAGCTCTTCGTACATCGAGAGGGAGAGGTGGTCACGGGGCTCTAACCTTTGCCCCAAAGTCAATGACTGAGCGTTATCTGCTCGAGGAAATTCGGGGACCTCAAGGAGGGTGTTTGCAGAGGAACCCGAGGACTCATTAGTGGGTTCTCTTAGGGCGCTATTGCGTGTGCGAGGCATTTCGCGCCCCAGCACTTACTCTGCAACCTGTTACTTGGCTTGCGATGGACTTGCACAAAGGCTTGACCAGGCACTTTATAATGAAAAATACTGTTCTATCCCACCGCTGCCAACAAAAAGACAGTTGTAGCGGGGCGTAGACCCAGTAGAATTCAATATGTCTGGCTGAGTTCGGGCTCAACCGAGAATATAGATTTTATTTGGGAAAAGATTCGTCTGCAGTGAACAGATGTAAGATTCCAGGCCTATGGCACGCTGCCACCACCCGATTAGTAGGTTCGGGAACCGTGTGTGTTGTGTATGGGGGCGTGAATGTTGTATGAAAGAAGGGTGGAAGGAAAGTACAAGATGTATGTGCTGAATGTTGGCTGTGTAAGTGTGTAAATGTGAAAAGGGAGATAGCGTAGGCCGAGCGTCTGCGTGGACGTGTTTGGAAGAAAAATGCAAGATCATAAAATTCTTCCTCTTCCCTTCAGTTTGAGCATCCACCTGCTGGAAGTGGGAACCCTGGTATAGCAAAGTTATGGTCTGTTCTAGGGTATCAGCTTAATATACTCCGATTCATCTAGCCTTCTTACAGCCTTTCAGGGGTTGCGAGATAGAGTAACCAGCAATGTGCTGCTAAGGAGACCCGAGCCCAAGATAGTTTCAAGCATTCAGCCTTAGTCTGAACCAGAACTTAAGATGTCGTAAATATCATTTGTTCATTTGACTGGGACCGAGTGAAAGCTCTACGATAGTATGATATTTATTTATTGAGCAAATCGCACTCATTAGGGAGGTCTACAGGAATTCAGTCATGGGAAATTTCATAGATGCGTACATCACCAATTTGCTCACAGCGGGGGTGATGCACGTGAAAACCACACCAGATATACTCAAAAATGACTCAATGTATTTTCACCCCTAAGTTGGCGTCCCAACTCCTTAAGTATTTTTAATCAGAGTGTAGCACGAACACATATCAATTCCTAATATGAACCCAAAATGGAGATTAACTTTGAAAAAAAAAAAAAAAAAAAACAAAACAACTAGTGCTAATAAACTCTGCATAAAAACACTTGTGTAAACGATAAAAGAAATATTTAGAAATATCATGTAAGAAACAATTTAGAGTCGAAGGCCAAAATAGAAGAAAATAACGCCAAAGATCACAAGATCACAGACTGCCTGACACCCACAAGGTCGGACAGGTATCAAGACAAATCAAGATAAAGTAAAGGAAAGTAAAAAGTAAAATGGCCCTGAAAGTATTATGGGCGAGACTTAACAAAATAAACCTTCCTCCCAGGAGGTACGGATCCTCGAGTTGAGGGAAGGAAACTAAGTATTGACTTAGTTTAAAATCAAGGAATGGCACACTGGAGGTACGGATCCTCAAGCAGTGTTCCTTCTGTGTGAAGTGGTCCTTTTATACTCTGATACTTTGAAATTCACAGATTTGCAGCTTTGGGACAGAGAAAGAGTGCACTCCACAGATGATGATGTAGCGTGTCACACGCCAAAGCCCAAAAAGAGACCGGGTGTCTCCTACACACACCACTAAATAATACTTAGCTTTGGGGAGACAAACTCGGCAAACCCTGGCGTGAAGCGAGGTAAATCCACAAAGTAAATCCAAAGCGAGAAAACGAACACCGAAACGGGACCACAGTACACACAGAAGTCAGGACCGAACTGTCTTCCCCTCAAAAAACTAGGGGTATTTATACCCGAAAAGACCCTAAAGCCATGCCCCAGGCATGGCGCGAAAAGAAGAAATATGCAAAATAGGGTTGGACTACCAACCCATAGTCCGGCAGTCCAAACAAGCCAACGCCCCAAAACAATCGTGAAAAAGGGGGGAAAAAACACTATCAAACGACCATTAGTCCCTATTAGCTATTGTGACACTTTGGAAAAAAGGATACATGGGAAAAAACTGGTAATATACAATTTACGCGAAAACTGTACATTTCGGGCTGTAAATATATACAGTATGAGACTTTGGAAATTAAAAAATCTGTTATTTTTCTCGGAGACTTCAACACCACCCAAAGTAACGAGCCTTGGTTTAAAATACGTTCGTTGGTTATTTTTATAACCATGTTCCATATTTTTCTTAACACTGCCCGCCTCGTTGGTGGAACGGAGCCCGGGACGTCTCCCTCCAAGTCAATGGCAGCATTGCAGAGTTCCCCAAGTCCTTTGTTCCGTGGTAGAGAAGGCAGGCATGTGGCAAAGGTAAAGACCCGGCCTCAACCACACGGCACCTGAGGGCGATGTCAGTCCAGGCGAGATCGACCTTAGAGTCGGCGAGTGCGCAGCCGTACACTAAAAATTACCATCATTATCATCATGATTATCATCCTTATTATCGTTATCATCATTATCATCATTATTGTAAAATTATCATCATTATTGCAATTATTATCATCATTATTGCAATTATTATCATTATTGCAATTATTTTCATCATTATTGCCATATTTATCATCATTATTGCCATTAAATTTTCATCATTATTGTCATTATTATCATCATTATTGCAATTATAGCATTTATATTATAATTTTGCAACTATACTAATAACAACTACAAAAATAATAGTAATAAAATTAATAATAAAAATAATAACTTTTTATAATAATTATTTATATCATTATCTTAATTAATATCGTTATTACTGTAATTATTACTGTTATAATAATTATTTTTGCGATTATACTACTAGTAAAAAAAATGATAATGATAAATAACAATAATAATATTATAACAGTATTATAACGATTAGTATTATTACTATTATACTTATTATTTTTTATTATTATTATTATTATTACGTTTAATATATTTTTTGGCAATAATACTAATAATTAAAGTATAATATAATAATATAATATAATATAATAATAATAAAATTCTGTTAATAATAATAATAATAATAATAGGAACAATAAGAATAAGAACAATGATAATAATATATATGTAATATTAAATCATCAATGCTATAAAAATTCTCTTTATTCTAACTTTTATCATCATTATTGTCATGATTAAAACAATTCTTTGGGAATTTTATCATCATTAAACCCCAATAATTGCCAAAATCATCAATGAATCGAAAAAACGTCCCTTTTTGGGGTGTACTCTCAGAAGGCTATATTCGCTAGATTTTGCCGCTTTCTCGACTTTTGGGGTTTTTTTCTTTTACCCTTTTTTATTATATATGGACCCCAAATTCCTGTTATTATCTTATTATTATCATGATTATCATCCTTATTATCGTTATCATCATCTTTATCATCATTATTGCAATGATTATCATCATTATTGCAATTATTACATCATTATTACAATTATTATCATCATTATTGCATTATTTCATCTTTTTTGCAATTGTTTCATTATTGAATTATTATCATCATTATTGCCATTATTATCATTATTGCCATTATTTCATCATTATTGTCATTATTATCATCATTATTGCAATTATTGCAGTTATAATATATATTTTTGCAACTATACTAATAACAACTCAATAATAATAGTAATAACATTAATAATAACAATAAAAAAGCTTTTATAATAAATTATTTATATCATTATCTTAATTAATATCGTTATTACTGTATCATTTCTGTTATAATAATTATTTTTGCAATTATACTACTAGTAAAAATAATGATAATGATAATAATAATAATAATATTAATAAAAATTTATAACCATTAGTATTATTCTTATTATACTTATCATTATTATTATTATTGTTATTATTACATTTATATATAATATATTTTTTGGCAAAAATACTATAATTAAAGTAATAATAATAATAATAATATAATAATATAATGATAATAATAATCATAATAGTAGTAATATTAAAAATAATCAAATGCGATCAAATTCTCTTTATTTTCACATTCATCATCATTATTGTCATGATTATACGATTCTGGTAAATTTCATCATTATTACCCTAAATAATTGCCAAAATCATCAAATGATCGAAAAAACGTCATTTGGAGTGTACTCTCAAAAGGTTATATTTCGCTAGATTTTTGCCGCTTTTTCGACTTTTGGGATTTTTTTCTTTTACCCATTTTTTTTTATATATGGACACAATTCCTGTTTTTATCATAATTTTATCATGATTATCATCCTTATTTCGTTATCAAACATCTTTATCATCATTATTGCAATGATTATCATCTTTATTGCAATTATTATATCATTATTCAATTATTATCATCATTATTGCCATTATTAGCCCTCATTATTGCCATTATTATCATCTTATTGTCATTATTATCATCATTTAATTGATTACTCTGCATAAAAACACTTGTGTAAACGATAAAAGAAATTTAGAAATGTCATGTAGAACAATTTAGAGTCGAAGGCCAAACAGAAGAAAATAACGCCAAAGATCACAAGATCACAGACTGCCTGACACCCACAAGGTCGGACAGGTATCAAGACAAATCAAGATAAAGTAAAGGAAAGTAAAAAGTAAAATGGCCCTGAAAGTATTATGGGCGAGACTTAACAAAATAAACCTTCCTCCCAGGAGGTACGGATCCTCGAGTTGAGGGAAGGGAACTAAGTATTGACTTAGTTTAAAATCAAGGAATGGCACACTGGAGGTACGGATCCTCAAGCAGTGTTCCTTCTGTGTGAAGTGGTCCTTTTATACTCTGATACTTTGAATTCACAGAGTGCAGCTTTGGGACAGAGAAAGAGTGCACTCCACAGATGATGATGTAGCGTGTCACACGCCAAAGTCCAAAAGAGACCAGGTGTCTCCTACACACAACCACTAAATAATACTTAGCTTTGTGGAGACAAACTCGGCAAATCCTGGCGTGAAGCGAGGTAAATCCACAAAGTAAATCCAAAGCGAGCAAACGAAACACCGAGAACGGGACCACAGTACACACAGAAGTCAGGACCGAACTGTCTTCCCCTCACAAAACTAGGGGTATTTATACCCGAAAAAGACCCTCAGGCCATGCCCCAGGCATGGCGCGAAAAGAAAATATGCAAAATAAGGGTTGGACTACCAACCCGATAGTCCGGCAGTCCAAACAAGCCAACGACCCAAACAATCGTGAAAAGAGGGAGAGAAAAAACACTATCAAACGACCATTAGTCCCTATTAGCTATTGTGACACTTTGGAAGGAAAGGATACATAGGAAAACTGGTAATATACAATTTACGCGAAAACTGTACATTTCGGGCTGTAACTATATACAGTATGGGACTTGGGGAAATTAATAAATCTGTTATTTTTCTCGGAGACTTCAACACCATCCAAGTAACGAGCCTTGGTTTAAAATACGTTCGTTGGTTATTTTTATAACCATGTTCCATATTATTTCTTAACACTGCCCGCCTCGTTGGTGGAAGCGGAGCCCGGGACGTCTCATCCAAGTCAATGGCAGCATTGCAGAGTTCCCCAAGTCCTTTGTTCCGTGGTAGAGAAGGCAGGCATGTGGCATGGTAAAGACCCGGCCTCAACCACACGGCACCCGAGGACGATGTCAGTCCAGGCGAGATCGACCTTAGAGTCGGCGAGTGCGCAGCCGTACACTACAATTACCATCATTATTATCATGATTATAATCCTTATTATCGTTATCATCATTATCATCTTTATTGTAATAATTATCATCATTATTGCAATTATTATCATCATTATTGCAATTATTATCATTATTGCAATTATTTTCATCATTATTGCCATTATTTATCATCATTATTGCCATTATTATCATCATTATTGTCATTATTATCATCATTATTGCAATTATAGCAGTTATAATATATTTTTGCAACTATACTAATAACAACTACAATAATAATAGTAATAACATTAATAATAACAATAATAATATTAATAACAGTATTATAACGATTAGTATTATTACTATTATACTTATTATTATTATTATTATTATTATTATTATTACAGTTATAATATATTTTTTGGCAATAATACTAATAATTAAAGTAATAATAATAATAATAATAATAATAATAATAATAATAATAATAATAATAATGATAATAATAATAGGAACAATAAGAATAAGAACAATGATAATAATGATAATAGTAGTAATATTAATAATCATCAAATGCTATAAAAATTCTCTTTATTCTAACTTTTATCATCATTATTGTCATGATTAATACAATTCTGGTAATTATTATCATCATTACCCTAATAATTGCCAAAATCATCAAATGAATCGAAAAAACGTCATTTTGGAGTGTACTCTCAGAAGGCTATATTTCGCTAGATTTTGCCGCTTTCTCGACTTTTGGGATTTTTTTCTTTTACCCATTTTTTATTATATATGGACACAATTCCTGTTATTATCTTAATTATTATCATGATTATCATCCTTATTATCGTTATCATCATCTTTATCATCATTATTGCAATGATTATCATCATTATTGCAATTATTATCATCATTATTACAATTATTATCATCATTATTGTCATTATTATCATCATTATTGCAATTATTGCAGTTATAATATATATTTTTGCAACTATACTAATAACAACTACAATAATAATAGTAATAACATTAATAATAACAATAAAAACGCTTTTATAATAATTATTTATATCATTATCTTAATTAATATCGTTATTACTGTAATCATTACTGTTATAATAATTATTTTTGCAATTATACTACTAGTAAAAATAATGATAATGATAATAATAATAATAATATTAATAACAATATTATAACCATTAGTATTATTCTTATTATACTTATCATTATTATTATTATTGTTATTATTACATTTATAATATATTTTTTGGCAAAAATACTAATAATTAAAGTAATAATAATAATAATAATAATAATAATAATAATGATAATAATAATGATAATAGTAGTAATATTAATAATCATCAAATGCGATCAAAATTCTCTTTATTCTCACATTCATCATCATTATTGTCATGATTAATACGATTCTGGTAATTACTATCATTATTACCCTAATAATTGCCAAAATCATCAAATGAATCGAAAAAACGTCATTTTGGAGTGTACTCTCAAAAGGTTATATTTCGCTAGATTTTGCCGCTTTTTCGACTTTTGGGATTTTTTTCTTTTACCCATTTTTTATTATATATGGACACAATTCCTGTTATTATCATAATTATTATCATGATTATCATCCTTATTATCGTTATCATCATCTTTATCATCATTATTGCAATGATTATCATCATATTGCAATTTATCATCATTATTACAATTATTATCATATTGCAATTATTATCATCATTATTGCAATTATTATCATTATTGCAATTATTATCATCATTATTGCCATTATTATCATCATTATTGCCATTATTATCATCATTATTGCAATTATTGCAGTTATAATATATATTTTTGCAACTATACTAATAACAACTACAATAATAATAGTAATAACATTAATAATAACAATAAAAACGCTTTTATAATAATTATTTATATCATTATCTTAATTAATATCGTTATTACTGTAATCATTACTGCTATAATAATTATTTTTGCAATTATACTACTAGTAAAAATAATGATAATGATAATAATAATAATAATATTAATAACAATATTATAACCATTAGTATTATTCTTATTATACTTATCATTATTATTATTATTGTTATTATTACATTTATAATATATTTTTTGGCAAAAATACTAATAATTAAAGTAATAATAATAATAATAATAATAATAATAATAAAATTATTGTCATGATTAATACGATTCTGGTAATTACTATCATTATTACCCTAATAATTGCCAAAATCATCAA
>NW_023639714.1:41876-46036 GCF_015228065.2 Penaeus monodon
TCATGATAATAATTATTATAATAACATGAATTCTGTCCATATATATAATAAAAAAGGGTAAAAGAAAAAAATCCCAAAAGTTGAAAAAGTGGCAAAATCTAGCGAAATATAGCCTTTTGAGAGTCCACTCCAAAATGACGTTTTTTCGATTCATTTCATGATTTTGGCAATTATTAGGGTAATAATGATAATAATTACCAGAATTGTATTAATCATGACAATAATGATGATAAAAGTGAGAATAAAGAGAATTTTGATAGCATTTGATGATTATTAATATTACTACTATTATCATTATTATTATCATTATTTTTATTTTTATTATTATTATTATTATTATTATTATTATTATTATCATTATTGTTGTTATTATTATTATTATTATTATTATTATTATTATTACTTTAATTATTAGTATTATTGCCAAAAAAATATATTATAACTGTAATAATAACAATAATAATATAATAATAAGTTATATAATAATAATCTATATTTATATATTGTCATTAATCTTATTATTGTTATTATACTCATTTCATTATTTTGTACTATAAGTATAATTGCAAAAATAATTATTATAAAATAAGATATATACAGTATAACGATCTTAATTAAGATCAATGAATATCAATAATTCTTCATACACAGCGTTTATTCTTGTTATTTATTAATGTTTATTACTATTATCATTGTATTTGTTATAGTAAGTTGCAAAAATTTATTATACTGCAATAATTGCAATAATGTATGATAAGAATTTGCAATAAGAGGATAATAATTGTACTAATATGATCATAATTGCAATATGATGATATAATTGCAAATAATATGATAATGCTTATAATGATGCATAACGATAATAGGGATGATATCATGATAATAATGATGATAGTAACAGAGATTGTGTCCATTATATATAAAAAAAGGGTAAAAGCAAAATCCCAAAAGTCGGAAAAAGACGGCAAAATCTAGCGAAATTAGCCTTTTTTGAGAGTACACTCCAATGACGTTTTTTTTCGATTCATTTGATGATTATTGGCAATTATTTAGGGTAATTAATGTAGTATTTACCAGAATCGGATTAAGCTGACAATAATGATGATAAATGTGAGAATAAGAGGACTTTGATCGCATTTGTGATTATTGATATTACTACTATTATCATTATTATTATCATTATTCTTATTCTTACTATTCTTCTTATTTTATTCTTCTTAATTACTTTTAATTTTGAGTATTTTTGCCAAAAAATATCTTATAAATGTATAAGAGCAATAATATAATATGATAAGAGAATACGAATAATACTAATGTTATAATATGTTAGTCATATTATTATTAGTATTATCTTATCATTATTTACTAGTAGTATAATTTGCAAAAATAATTATTATAGCAGTATAGATTACAGCGTAATAACGCTATTAAATGACTATAATGCTCTACATACTTATTATAAAGGCGTTTTTATTGTTCTTCTTAATGTTATTATATTATTATTGCGTTGTTATTAGTAATTTGCAAAATATATCTGGATAACTGCAATATTGCATAAGTGAGGATAATAATGAATAATGGTGATACTCAAGCAATATGATGATAATTGGCATATGATGATATAATTGCAATAATGCTAATATTGCAACTAAAGATGATAATATTGCAAGCATACTGATAATAATTAGTAATCTTATGATAATAATTGCAATATGATGATATCATGCAATAATGATGATAGATGATGTAACGATAAGAAGGATGATAATCATGATATCATTATGATAATAACATGATTGTGTCCATATCTAATAAAAAATGGGTAAAAGAAAAAATCCCAAAATCAAAACGGCAAATCTCAGCGAAATTAACTTTTGAGAAGTACACTCCAAAATGACTGTTTTTTCGATTCATTTTGTGATTTTTGGCAATTATTAGGTAATAATGATTAGTAATTACCAGAATCGTATTACTCATGACAATAATGATGATAATGTGATAAATAAACAGAGAATTTTGATCGCATTTGATGATATATTATATTACACTATTACATTATTAGTATCATTAATTATTATTATTATTATTATTATTACTTAATTACTTTAATTTTGAGTATGTTATTTGCCAACCAATATATATAAATGTCATATAACAATTAATACTAACTGATAGTTATAAGAAGAATACTAATGGTTATAATATTGGTTTTAATATTATTCTTATTATTATCTTAGCATTATTTTTACTAGTAGTATAATTGCAACATAATTATTATAACAGTAAATGTTAACGTCATACTATATTAATTACAGATAATGAATATAAATAATTATTATAAAAGCGTTTTTATTGTTATTATACTGTTAAGTTACTATTATTCACTTGTTAGTTTGTTATTAGTATAGGTTGGTCGAAAAATATATTTATAAACTGCATAATTTGCAATAATGAATGATAATAATGACATAATGCTGATAATGGCAATAATGATATATGGCAATAATAGATGATAATAATTGCAATAAGATAACATTGCCATAAGACGATAAGATTCAATAATGATGATAAAATTGTCTAATGTGATATAATTGCAATAATGATGATAATCCTTTCAATACTGATGCTAAAGATATATAACGTAATAGGGATGATCAATCATGATAATATTAAATAATAACAGGATTGTGGTCCATATATAATAAAAATGGGTAAAGAAAATTCCCGAAAAGTCGAGAAGCGGCAAAATCTGCGAAATATCTTCTGAGAGTACACTCCATAAATGACGTTTTTTTCGATTTCATTTGATGATTTTGGCAATTATTTAGGGTATTATGATAATAATTACCATAATTGTATTATCATGACAATAATGATGATAAAGTTACTAAGAGAATTTTTATAGCAGTTGATGATTATTAATAGGACTACTATTATCATTATGATCCATTGTTCTTATTCTTAGTGTGCCTAGTATTTTAGCATTAATTATTATCTCTTTTATTATTATATTATTATTATTCATTATTATATTACTTACTTATTAGTATTATTTGCCCACAAATATATATAACTGTACTATAATAATACTCTAAGATAATCATAGTATAATAGTAATCATATACTCGTTTTTAATCTGTTATTAATATTATTATTGTTATTATTATCATTATCCGTATATTTTTACTAGTAGTATAAATAATCGCAAAAATAATTATTAGACAGTACTATTATGGCGAGTAATACGATATTATTAAGATCATTGGGGGATATAAACTAATATTATAAAAGCCGTTTATTATTATTATTATTAATGTTATTACTATTATTATTGTAGTTGTTATAGTATAGTTGCAATTATTGTATAACTGCTATATTTGTCGTTGCAGGTAATGAAGATGATAATATGAAATGGGGTGGTGGAGTGTGTATACCAGTGTATGCGAGTGATTATAAATATGGCATAAAGTGAGAGTGCTGGCCTGTAATTGCAATAATAGATATAATTGCATAATTATAGACTAATAATTGCATATGATGATATATTACAATTGTGATACTATGATAACGGCTGTGCGGATGATATCATGATATAAGAGGTAATTGGGTAGGTGTACCGGACTGCGCCAGTCGCCACTCTGAGTCATCTCGCCATGGACTAGCCTCGTACCTCATGTGCCGTTGGGTTGAGGCCGGTCTTTACCATGCCCTGCCCTGCGCTTCTCCGAGACTAACGCAAATAGGCTGGGAACTCTGCAATGCTGCCTGTTGAACTTGGATGGGGGCGTTCCGCTGAGGTTGTGTCCGCGTCCCCGCGAGCGGCCGTGTTAAGAATATATGAATGGTTATAAAAATAACCACGAACGTATTTTAACCAGGCTCGTTTACTTTTGGATGGTGTTTGAAGTCTCGGCAAAATAACGATTTATTATTTCCCCAGGTCTCATACTGTATATATTTTACAGCCCGAAAATGTCAGTTTTTCGCGTAATTGTATATTACCAGTTTTCCCTATGTATCCCTTTCCTTCCACAGTGGTCACAATAGCTATAGTGACTATGGTCGTAGATAGTGTTTTTTTCTTCTCTCCCTCGTTTCACATTGTTTGGGTCGTTGGCTTGTTTGGATGCCGGAACCCTATTCGGGTTGGTATCCAACCC
>NW_023639714.1:46136-48636 GCF_015228065.2 Penaeus monodon
CCCATTTGCATTAATTCCTTTTTTTCATAAAATTACCTCGGACATCTGACTTGGATTTAAATTGGTAAACAATTTACACGGGCCCAAAAAAATATAAAAAAAAAAAAAAAAAAAAAATAAAATAAAAAAAAACCCCACACACACAACCCCACACCCCACACACACCCCAACCCACACCCCAACAACACACACAAATTAATTATAAAATATAAAATATTTTCTTGTATGTATGTATAAAAGCAAAAAAATTATATAAAAAAAATAAAAATTTAAAAAATATAAAAATAATATATAATTTTTGGGGGGGTTTTTAATACAATAATAATAAAAAAATAAAAAATTTTTTAAAAAATTTTTTTTAAGAAACATATAAAAAATAAAAAATAATTTAAAATTTTAAAAATAAAAAAAAATATAAAAAAATTATAAATTTTTTTTACAACATAAAATTTAAAAAAATTAAAAAATTTAAAAATAATATATTATATAATATATAAAAATTTTTAAAATATTATGCCTAAAATAAAAAATTTTTTAAAAATTACATATAAAAAAAATTTTCAAAAATTTTTAAAATATTAAAAATAAAAATAAAAAAAAAAAGCAAAAAAAAAAAAAAAATTAATAAAAAATTTTTTATTTTTTTAAAAAAATTTTTAAAATTTAAACTTAATTAATTTATTAATATAGAAAATCATATAAATTATAATATCATTCATACAACAAAATTTAATAATTTAATAAATATAAATTTTTTTGTTAAAAAAAAAAAAAAAAAAAAAAAAGAAAATTTTACCCCACACACACACAGACCCACACACCAAACACACAGACCCCCACACACCCCCCCCAACACACACCACACAACAAAATAAAATAAAATAAAAAAAAAAAAATTAAAAAATTGGGGGGGGAACAACAAAACAAAGAAAAATAGCAAATAAATTTTTTAAATAAAAAAATAAAAAAAAATTTTTAAAATAAATATAAAAAATAAAAATAAAAAATTTGAAGATATACATAAAAAAAAAGAGAATAAAAATAAAAAATAAAAAATTAATTTTAAAATTTTTAAAAAAAAAAAATAAAATTTTTAAAATAAACTCCCTTTTAAATTTAAAAATTAAAAAAATAATAATATATACATTCAGATAAAATTATATATAGAAGGATAATAAATATATATATATATATAATATAATATATATATATATTTAATCTATATATAATCTATATCTACTATATATATATATATATATTATAAAATTATATATATATATATATATATATTTTATATATATACCATATATGTGTGTGTGTGTGAAATATATATTATAATATATATATATATATATATATATTATATATATATTATAAAATTTTTATCTGAAAGCCCATATCCCCAAGGCCTCGGTGGCCGAGGGATGAGCATCGGCTAAGACTGGACGAGGGCATCTGAGTTCGAGGGTTGAGTCCCCGGGCCGGTGCTTGTTTCCTTGGAAAGGAAATTTACCCAAAATGGTGGAAACCCCAAAACCCAAAGTCGTGCGGGCCCCCAAACCCCGGATAAAATAGAAAAATGTTTACCTAATCGTAACACCGGCACTCTCCGGGGAAAAGGAACTAGGGACCCTACCACGTACTCACTCCAAGAGCATCAAACAAAAAACTAAATTCAAATCATGCTCTCACCACGCGGCTCAGACTGAACCTCTTTTAAAAAGAACAAAAAGAAAAATTTTTATATATGTTGTGTGGTGTGTCGGGGGGGGGGGGGGGGGGAGAGTCTTAGTCAAGAGAGAGACTTTTTAATAAAATTATAAAAAAAAATTTTTAATTTTAAATTTTAATATAATAGTAAAACAACAAAAACAATTTAACTAAAAAAAAAATAAATTTTTTTAAAAAAAAAATAAAAAAAAAAAAAAAAAGGGAAAGAAGAACATGTGGGGGGGTTTGTGGTGGGGATGGGGGGGGTAAATTTAAAAACAAAAAAAAAAAAAATAAAAAAAAAAAAAGCAACACACAACAACCCCCCAACACCCCACCACACACACACACAAATAAAAAAAAAAAAAAATAAAAAAAACAACACAAAAAAATTTTTTTTTAAAAAAAAAAAAATAAAAAAAAAAATATATATTAAATTTAATATAAAATAATTTTTAATATAATAAATAAAAAAATTTTAAATATATAAAATATTTATATATAATATAATATATAATATATATATATATATATATATATAAAAACATATGTATATATAGGTATGTATATATATAATATATATTAAAATTTTTATATATATATATATGTGGGGTTTTGGTGTGTGGGTTGTGTGTGTTGTATGTTGTATGCATATATATATATATATTATATATATATTTAAAATTATATAAATAATATTATGTATAAATATATACCCACCATACCACACACACAAAAAACCACATAAAAGTATCTTTATCTATCTACTTTTAAAATAATATATTATAAA
>NW_023639714.1:58636-63636 GCF_015228065.2 Penaeus monodon
ATTCTTGACATGTTTCAGTTATTGCAGGAAAAGATAGAATTACCGGACAGCACGGTCAACATAATTGTAATTTCGTACGCGTACTCATTACCTGAATCCAGATTTTGCGGAAACAGAGCTTGAGTTGTTACCATCCAACATTTCGTGCACAGGATCACGTTTTGTGGGGGGGGGGTTCTTCCCTAGCGCGAAATATCAATAGTCCTCATCTGTTCCTCCTCTGTTGTTGTTTGCGTTCGTGTAACCACGTTCATGGCGGTGGTTTCAATGCATAATCTATTTATATAATATTAATAACAGATGTTGCATATTACGTAGAATATTGTGAATGTCAAATTATTGAGAAATACTCTAGAAATATTACTATATCTGTAATATCAGGTGGCTTATTGATAAACATGATGGAATATGATACAGGCTAATTAATCTACATAATATATATCTAGATATATATATATATATCTATATATTATATATATATGTATATATCTTTAAATATAATATGTATATATATATATTCACCATCTCACACTCAGAAACACACACATACACACCACACACCAACACACACACCCACACACACTGCCCACACAAACACACACACACACCCACACATATATATATATATATATATATATATATAAGTATGTACTTATTATATAGCTATATAAATATATACAAATAAATATATATATAAATATATATATAGATTTATATATATATATATATATATTTTATCTTACTATAGATATTAGTATATATATACATATATTTATGTATGTATACACTACATACACACCACACCACCACACTACACACACACACACACACCACCAACATATATATATATATATATATATAGATATATATATATATATATATATATCATATAGAACACATATCTGTTCTATATGTATATATCTATATATATATATATTATATAATATATATATATAGGTTATATAGATATATTAAAAAAAAAAAAAAAAAAATAAATTTTACATGCATATACATATATAGTGTTATATATGTGTATATATATGTATATATGTGTATATATATATGTAATATATGTATAGATATGTATATATAATTATGATAATTGTATACCATATATTATTGTTTCTTCTTGTGCATGTTTTTAGCTAAGTTCCCCCTGTATTGTTTTCGTGCTCCCTAGAGAGTTTGGTGCCTTCGTGTTCGATTATAGAATGTTTAGTTTTATTTTTGGGTATTTGTTCAAGGTTAAAGATATTATTTCTGGTTGAGGTTATTTTATGAGTTTATAAAGTGGTAACATCATTGGTTTTCAAATTGCCGCGCGGGTATTCGAAACCAATGTTAAGGGCGCGGGCACAAGGCAGTGGGAGAGAGAACGGGTTCTGGAGACATTTCATATTCAATTTTATACTAATGAGCTGCTCGTTTTATTGACAAGTGTCTACAATTTAGGTTAAGAGTACATGATTGAAATAGTTTTGTCTTTTTATTTAATTTCAACTTTATTTTTATTTTATTTTTATTTTATTTTTATTTACGAAGAAATCCACTGGTTTTGTTGTGTGACCATAAAAACGACACGTTCAATGATTCGGTTTTAAGGTTGTACATATACTAATCTTTTACATACCTCTGTTTCTTTTAAATATTTTGTATTTCCATATATTTGAGTTTCGTATTCTTCATTTTACTTCGTTTTCTTGTTCCATTTTAATGAATGCTTTTTTTTAAAGAAATTCTTTCCTTTTTCTCTTATCTTGAGCGATATAACTTCATACAAACGTAAGTGAGTCATCCACAAAAAATTCTTAATACTCAATACCTATTATCGAGATGAGCTCTTTTTATTCATAATAATATGTATATATATGTATTCAAATATTATATAATGCATATATATGTATAATAATGTTATGTATATATGTAATATAAATGTAATATATATATATATATATATATATAATAGAATATATAATATGGTCTATATTTTTTATTAATATATAATATAAATGTAATTAATATATTGTATATATGTTACATATAGGTATATATATTGTTATATAAATATATGTTTATCTAAGTATATTAAATTTATATATATGTATATATATGAATATAAATGTATATATATGTATATATGTATATATATGTATGTAGAACATATATATGTACATATGTTTATATGTGTATATGTATACATATGTATATATACAGGTGTATTATATTTATATATGTGTATATATGGGTACATATATGTATATATAATATATATATATATATATATATAGATCTATATATATATGTGTGTGTGTGTGTGTGTGTGTGTGTGTTTATCTATATGTGTATCTATATAATTTACCTATCTATCTATATCTATATATATTTGGTGTGTGTATGTATATATATATGTATATATAATGTATAAAAAACATATGTGTTTATGTAATATATGTATACAGATATATATATGTATATATATATATTATATTATATATATGTAGATATAATGTAGATATATTTTTTATGTATGTATAGTATATCTATATGTATATACATATGCATATATATGGTATATGGTGTATATATAGGTATATATATTTCTATATATATGTAAATATGTAGAATATATGTCTATATATTATATATATATAAATATACATATATATATGTAATATATATATGTACATATACGTCGATATTTGTATATATATGTATCTATATGTAATACATGTATAATATATCATATATAGTATTATTTCTATATATATGTTTTGTACATATATATCTATATATATATATATATATATATATATTATCAATTGTGTGTGTATTCACATGTATGTTTACATATATGTTATATATATATATATATATATATGTCTATATATATATATATATTTACATATATGTGTGTATATATATATATATATATATATTTTTATTTAATATATATTTACATATATGTGTATATATATATATATATATATATATATACACACACACACACACACACACACACACACACACAAACACAAAACACACACACACACACACACACACACACCCACACACACACACACATATATATATATATATATATTTTATATATATATATATATATATATATATATATATATACATATACATACGTACACAAAGATGGAAAGAGAAAACAGCCACAGTAGAAAATGAAACTAAACCGTAACGCTTCGAACTCTTCACGAGTTCCTCTTCAGACGAATAAAACCGAAATGGATACAAGGAGAAAATTTTGGCAAGTATATATAGTGATAGAGAGACAGGGCAAACAAGAGCTGAATCAGGTCTCAGGAGGGTCAAGGTCGAAGAGTCTGGGGAAGGCTTTGCTAATTAACGAGGAAGTAAGATCATCCAGGCCCCATTGACCAGCACTCAAGTTGAAATTAGGCATTTTTCTAATTAAAAGAGATTCTAACATTTTTCTTTCATACGAATTCGCTGATTTATTCATTAATTTAGTGTTTTTCTAATTAAGCTGGTGACCTCCAATCACGTAAATGAATAAAACACGCATTTGATTCTCTACCCAAATCTAACATCACGCTGATGTTCATTAATTCTTTTCTCAAAAGCTCTACCGGTCTCACCTATGTAAAACTTGGGGCAATCTTTACAAGGTATAGTGTAAATACCGGGAGAAGTCTCAAGAGCACCGCTAGCCGCATTATGTTTTACTAAAGTATTACGCAACGTATTCGGATAAGTAAAGACAATGTCAGTGCCAGCGCCTTTAAACATGTGCCGTTTTTCATAGAGGGACGGGTTATACGGAACAATAATAGATTGCCGGCACTATCCTGTTGAGAATTACGGGAATGAGTATAAAATTTCCATCTCGCAGATGAGTGTGCCTGATTTAAGAAGAAACGGGGATATCCTAATTTCGAAAAAGTTTCAAAAATGACGTCAAGCTCCCGATCAATAAACTCATTGTCACAAATTCTATATGCCCTAAGAAACATGGACGAGACTACTGACTTTTTAACATATAACGGGTGACTCGAGAAAAAATGAAGATAATTAGCGGTGTGAGTAGGTTTACGGTAAACCGAAAATTTAAGCGAGCCAAATACATTGAATAACAGTATGTCGAGAAATGGCAATTTCCCTGAATCTTCCCATTCTACTTTAAAATTGATAGTACGCGCGAGGTTGTTGAGTTTACTGAAAAATTCATCGAAATCTGAACGGTTCACTTGCCACATAGAAAATACATCATCAACATAACGAAACCAAACTGTGTCGGGAGGGAGAATCGACGGAAGGAGTTCAGATTCAAACATCTCCAAAAATATAAATTCGCAAGAACCGGGCTTAAGCTACTTCCCATCGCGATACCACTGATTTGTTAATAAAATTCGCCGTCAAAAGTAAAGACATTATTCGTGACGCACAAACTAATGAGATCGATAAAGCAATTGACCGGAATAGGGATCTTATCACGAGCTGAATTAAGTTTTTTTTCAAGAAATTCTAGCACATCTTCAAGCGGAACATTAGTGAACAAAGAATCTACATCAAAACTCACTAATTTCTTACCGTGCGTCGGCAAGTTTCTAACCTTATCCATGAAATCCATTGAATGTTTAATATGACTATCAGAGAAGAACCTCATGAAAGGAGATAAAATGCTCGCTAGCCAAGAGTCCAAATGACGGGTAACTGAGTTGCAAGACGAAATAATAGGCCTTGTGAGTTTTAGGAAGGCCATAAAAATACGGAATAGAGGGATTAACCGTTCTGAAGCGATCAAAGAATTTGGGGTCAGGACAAAAAAGGGAGCAATACGTCTAAGGTTTTACGAAATGACTCCGTGACAGAAGAATACGGGTTGGAGCGCAGTTTTTGATACGTCAAGTTGTCGTTCAAAAGGGAATGAGCTTTGCTTATATAATCAGATTTTTTAAGGATATCTACGTTATTACCTTTGTCGGCTTTTGGGAATCATAATATCCAAATTA
>NW_023639714.1:66136-112287 GCF_015228065.2 Penaeus monodon
CTGGTCTCCCTCCTGCGCCGGTGGTTCCTCCAGCAGAGCACACACCGACGCCACCGACGATGCGGTGTGTCAACTGCAAGTGTGCTGCTGTGGAACCTCCTCCTCGTGGCGAGCCTGAGGAGGATTCCGCCCGAAGGAGCCACGGGGACCGCCTGTAAATAGATGCAAGAAAAAAAGACTAAGACAAAAAAGGACATGTAAAACATTGAATATAACATTTCTTTATCAGAATAAAGAAAAAACAAAAGGTCAGATGCTTTACCTTGCTGCAGCAATCCTCGAACGAGTTCCTTTCGGAACTCAAACTGTGTAAGTTTTCCGCCGAGGGCCCGGTGGATAGCCAGCGCGTTGGTCGTAGTCATATCCAACAGGTAAAGAAAATCTTGTACCATTTGGACGGTCTTCCTCGTCGTTGATATGACTGCGCCGCAGTCGACGCCCTTCATGCCGTTGTTGTAGGCAACTACAACTTCAGGCTTCGACCTCTCCACCCCTCGGCGGTTGGGAGGCAGGGTAACGACCTTGCTGGTTTGGGCGGTAGAAAGCATCGTAACAGGACGCTTGTCCACCCACTGAAGGCAGATCATTCCGGTCTTGCTGGACCGGAAGTCGATTTGTCCCCGACTCGCCTGCAGGTCCGAGGGCATGCCACGCCGGTTCAGACGTACTGTCCCAACAGCGCTGGTCTTCCGGGCCTGCAGGTAATGGAAGAGAGTCGGGGAGGTGTACCAGTTGTCGGTGTATAACTGGTACCCCTTGTCGAATAGATCTGCCTTCTCCAGCAGGTCGGTGACGGCCTTCATGCTGGATGGAAATACGCCGCGGTCCTGCCCCATGTTGATCTTGAAGGCCGCCGTATACCGTGCCTCTGGACCGTCGGACGAGCAAAGCTTGTAGACCTTCAGCCCTCTCCGAGCCCTCTTGCTCGGATTGTACTGGAGGGCGTGGTGACGCCCCTTGAAGGCCCACAAGCTCTCGTCGACGGTCACGTTCTTGTTCGGGACGAAGGCGGATCGATACGTCGATTCCAAGACGTCTAACACAGGGCGCAGCTTCCAAAGCCTGTCCTCCGCGGGATGCTCCCCTTCGTTATCAGCGAAGAGGAGCGCGGAGGTCAGAGCATCGTAACGGTCCCTGGTCATCGTCTTGGCGAACACCGATGAGGACATCAACGGGTCCGTCGACCACCATTCCCTCTGGTCCCGGTGTCCCCTCGAAGCAGAAATTCTCCCTCTTCGACCAACAAAAAGAGGGAGTTCCCGGAGCATTACGCTCCCAATGTCGTCTGACGTATTCTGCGAGGGGCTCGTCGGAGCCCAAAGAGGTATCCACCAGCGGGACATAGTCAAAATCTTCCTCTGAGTCGTCGTCCACACCCGACTCTTCGGTATCGAACTCGGATCCCTCCCAATCCGAGTCGTCACCGTCAAATCGAGTGGAGATTTCAACTTCTGTAAAAAAAAAATACAAAGGTAAACGTGAGTTCTCTGTGGAAATAGTCTTGGTATGCAGAAACAAAGTCAATGTTCCAACGACACGTTTTTTTTTTAAGTCAAAAAAAAGAAAACTTACCAGAGAGATCGCTAGTCCTAGCCAATTTCAGAGGAGGTGTATAATCCTCTTCGTCTGTGGAATACAGATACAGAAGAGGATCTGGGGCATTCCGCAAGCGTTGGATTCCCGACGTCGATGGCTGGGGGTCATCAACGTCGCTGAACGAGAGATCCCGAACAGCAGGGGAAATCCTTGGCTTGCGGCCGCGGCGTACAGAGAGTTGTCTTGACATTGTCAAAGGCAAATTCTTCCATCCAAGTGATTACCTTCCCCTCTGGGTCGCCTTTTATTGCGATTTTCAGAGGCATTAGCCAATCAGATTCGCCATGTCGGGTCACGTGAGGTAATTCGGGGAACGTGGTAAACTATGGCTGACCTACTCTACTGGCAATCATTGTCCCCCAAAAGATCTAGAAAATCACGTAAAACACGCACATGCAGAAACGTACACACGTACACACACGCACATGCAGAAACGTACACACGTACACACACGCACATGCTCTCTCTCTCTCTCTCTCTCACACACACACACACACACACACACACAGCTCTCTCTCTCTCTCTCTCTCACACACACACACACACACATGCTCTCTCTCTCTCTCTCTCTCTCTCACACACACACACACGCGCGCGCACATTCTCTCTCTCTCTCTCTTCGCTCTCTCATTCTCACACAGACACAAAGTACAGTAGGGACGTGCGTCATGGTAGAAAACTTGCTGAGTGACTGTTAGGTTTCAGAGATAAAAAATAAAGAAATAACTAATAACATTTCAAAAACAGGGATTCCTCGGTGACCGTCCTCTCCCCGTCACCGCACGAGTCCCTTTTACACACTTTTACACACGCTCACACATTTATCCCTTTTCACATACTGCCACACAACTTACTTCTTCCTTTTTCAAATACTTACTGCAATGACCGTCCTCTCCCCGTCACCGTACGAGTCCCTTTACACACCTTTACACACACACACACACACACTCACACCCTTTCACATGCTGCCACACAACTTACTTCTCCCCTTTTCAAATACTTACTGCAATGACCGTCCTCTCCCGTCACTGTACGAACAAATTGCACGTGTGTAGGCGTCCCCGTCGGGAAGGGTATGTATTACGATTAGCACGCTAGTAGACGTACCCGGCGGGACGGGTCCGGTAACCTCACGCGTAAAGGCGGGAGCGGGACCGCTTATGCGAAAAACACGTCGAACAAGCACAAACACGACAAATAAACACGTATATCGAACTAAACATATACGCATATAATTGTATAATCATATTCATGCATATTAACTTTTATATTCATACAAAATAGCTCAAAAACATTCATATATACAGGGATACAAATTGCACGTGTATAGACGTCCCCGTCGGGACGGGTATTACGACTATCACGCCAATAAGCGTGCCCAGCGTATCGCGTCCGGCAACGTCACGCGTATAGGCGTGACCCGGCCCCAACCGCTTCATGACAATAATGATGATAAAATTGAGAATAAAGAGAATTTTGATAGCATTTGATGATTATTAATATTACTACTATTATCATTATTATTATCATTATTCTTAGTCTTATTCTTATTATTATTATTATTATTATTATTATTATTATTACTTTAATTATTAGTATTATTGCCAAAAACTATATTATAACTGTAATAATAACAATAATAATAAGTATAATAATAATAATAATAATCGTTATAATATTGTTATTAATATTATTATTGTTATTATTATAATTATCATTATTTTTACTAGCAGTATAATTGCAAAAATAATTATTATAACGGTAATAATTACAGTAATAACGATATTAATTAAGATAATGATATAAATAATTATTAAAAAAGCGTTATTATTGTTATTATTAATGTTATTACTATTATTATTGTAGTTGTTATTAATATAGTTGCAAAAATATATATTATAACTGCAATAATTGTAATAATGATAATAATAATGACTATAATGATGATAATAATTGCAATAATGATGATAATAATTGTAATAATGATGATTATAATTGCAATAATGGTGATAATCATTGCAATAATGATGATAATGATGATGATAACGATAATAAGGATGATAATCATGCTAATGCTGATAATAACAGGAATTATGTCCATATATAATAAAAAAAAAAAAGGTAAAAGAAAAAAATCCCAAAAGTCGAAAAAGCGGCAAAATCTAGCGAAATATAGCCTTTTCAGAGTACACTCCAAAATGACGTTTTTTGATTCATTTGATGATTTTGGAAATTGTTTGGGTAATAATGATAATAATTACCAGAATTGTATTAATCATGACAATAATGATGATAAAAGTGAGAATTAAGAGAATATTGATATCATTTGATGATTATTAATATTACTACTATTATCATTATTATTATCATTATTCTTATTCTCATTCTTATTATTATTATTATTATTATTATTATTATTATTATTATTATTATTACTTTAGTTATTAGTATTATTTCCAAAAAATATATTATAACAGTAATAATTACAGTAATAACGATATTAATTAAGATAATTATATAAATAATTATTATACAAGCGATATTATTGTTATTATTAATGTTATTACTATTATTATTGTAGTTGTTATTAGTATAGTTGCAAAAATATATATTATAACTGCAATAATTGCAATAATGATGATAATAATTGCAATAATGATAATTGCAATAATGATGATAATAATTGCAATAATGATGATAACAATTGTAATAATGATGATAATAATTGCAATAATGATGACGATAACGATAATAAGGATGATTATCATGATAATAATGATGATAATAACAGGAATTGTGTCCATATATAATAAAAAAAGGGTAAAAGAAAAAATCCCAAAAGTTGAAAAAGCGGCAAAATCTAGCGAAATATAGCCTTTTGAGAGCACACTCTAAAATGACGTTTTTTCAATTCATTTGATGATTTTGGCAATTATTAGGGTAATAATGATAATAATTACCAGAATTGTATTAATCATGACAATATTGATGATAAAAGTGAGAATAAAGAGAATTTTGATAGCATTTCATGATTATTAATATTACTACTATTATCATATTATTTTATTATTATTATTATTATTGTTATTATTATTATTACTTTAATTATTAGTACTATTGCCAAAAAACATATTATAACTGTAATAATAATAATAATAATAATCGTTATAATATTATAACTAATATTATTATTGTTATTATTATCATTATCATTATTTTTACTAGTAGTTTAATTGCAAAATTAATTATTATAACAGTAATAATTGCAATAATGATGATAATAATGACAATAATGATGATAATAATTGTAATAATCATGATAATAACTGCAATAATGATGATAATCATTGCAATAATGATGATAATGATGATGATAACGATAATAAGGATGATAATCATGATAATAATGATGATAATAACAAAAATTGTGTACATATATAATAAAAAAAGGTAAAAGAAAAAAATCCCAAAGGCGAAAAAGAGGAAAAATCTAGCGAAATATAGCCTTTTGAGACTACACTCCAAAATGACGTTTTTTCTATTGATTTGATAATTTTGGCAATTATTATGGTAATAATGATAATAATTACCAAAATTGTATTAATCATGACAATAATTATGATAAAAGTGGGAATAAAGAGAATTTTGATAGCATTTCATGATAATTCATATTACCACTATTATCATTATTATTATCATTATTATTATTATTATTATTATTATTATTATTATTATTATTATTATTATTATTATTATTATTTCATTTTTATTTTTAAATTATTATTATTATTACTTTAATTATTAGTATTATTGCCAAAAAATATATTATAACAGTAATAATTCAGTAATAGCGATTTTAAATTTAAAGATAATTATATAAATAATTATTACAAAAGCGTTATTATTGTTATTATTAATGTTATTACTTTTATTATTGTAGTTGTTATTAGTATAGTTGCAAAAATATATATTATAACTGCAATAATTGCAATAAGGATGATAATAATGACAATAATGATGATAATGATGTAAAAAATGATGATAATAATTGCAATAATGATGATAATCATTACAATAATGATGATAATGATGATGATAACGATAATAAGGATGAAGATCATGATTTTAATGATGATAATAACAGGAATTGTGTCCATATATAATAAAAAAGGGTAAAAGAAAAAATTCCCAAAAGTCGAAAAAATGGGCAAAAATCTAGTTAAATATTAACGTTTTTTCGATTCATTTGATGATTTTGGCAATTATTAGGGTAATAATGATAATAATTACCAGAATTGTATTAATCATGACAATAATGATGATAAAATTGAGAATAAAGAGAATTTTGATAGCATTTGATGATTATTAATATTACTACTATTATCATTATTATTATCATTCATATTATTATTATTATTATTATTATTATCATTATTATTATTATTACTTTAATTATTAAGTATTATTCCCAAAAAAATATATTATAACTGTAATAATAACAATAATAATAACAATAATAAAAATAATAAGTAAAATAAAATAATACTGATCGTTATAATATTGTTATTAATATTATTATTTTTTATTATTATAATTATCATTATTTTACTAGTAGTATAATTGCAAATAAATTTTTATAACAGTAATAATTACAGTAATAACGATATTAATTAAGATATTATATAAATTATTATTATAAAAGCGTTTTTATTTTTATTATTAATTTATTACTATTATTATTGTAGTGTTTTTAGTATAGTTGAAAAAATATATATTATAACTGCAATAATTGCAATAATGATGATAATAATGACAATAATGATGATAATAATGACAATAATGATGAAATAATGGCAATAATGATGAAAATAATTGCAATAATGATAATAATTGCAATAATGATGATAAAAATTTTTATAATAATGATGATAATAATTTTAATAATGTTGTTTAATCATGGCAAAAATGATGGTAATGATAATAATGATGATGATAACGATAATAAGGATGATAATCATGATAATAATGATGATAATAACAGAATTTTATATATATATATATATATAATATATATATATAATAAAAAAAGAGTAATAGAAAAAAACCTAAAAAAGTCGACAAAGTTGCAAAATCTAGGAAATATAGCCTTTTGTGAGTAAACTCCAAAAGAATTTTTTTCGATTAATTTGATGATTTTGGCAATTATTAGGGAAATTAATGATAATAATTACTAGAATTGTATTAATCATGATGATTTGATGAAAAAGTGAGAATAAAGAGAATTTCGATAGCATTATGTGATTATTAATATTACTACTATTATCATTATTATTATCTTTATTCTTCTATAATTATTATTATTATTATTATTTTTTATTATTATTATTAGTATTAGTATTAGTATTATTTTTATTATTAATTTAATTATTAGTATTATTGCCAAAAAATATATTTAACTGTAATAATAAAAATAATAATAATAATATGTATAATAATAATAATAAATAATCGTTATAATATTGTTATTAATATTATTCTTGTTATTATTCTCTTTAAATCATTATTTTTACTAGCAGTTTTAATTGCAAAAATTATTATTATAACATTTTATAATTACAGTAATAACGATATTAATTAAGATAATGATAAAATAATTATTATAAAAGGGTTATTATTGTTATTATTAAGGTTATTACTATTATTATTGTGGGTGTTATTAGTATTTTTGCAAAAATATATATTATAAACTGATATAATTGCAATAATGATGATAATAAGGGACAAAATGATGATAAAAATTGCAATAATGTGATAATAATAATAATAATGATGATGATAATTGCAATAATAATGATAATCTTTGCAATAATGATGACAATGATGATGATAACGATAATAGGATATAATCATGATAATAATGATGATAATAACAGGAATTTGTGTCCATATATAATTTAAAAAAAAGGGTAAAAAAAAAAAAATCCCAAAAGTTGAAAGAGAGGCAAAATCTAGCGAAATATAGCCTTTTGAGAGTAGACTCCAAAATGACGTTTTTTTCGCTTCATTTGATGATTTTGGCAATTATTGGGGTAAAAATGATAATAATTACCAGAATTTTATTAATCATGACAATAATGATGATAAAAGTGAGAATAAAGAGAATTATGATAGCATTTGATGATTATTAATATTACTACTATTATCATTATTATTATCATTCTTATTCTTATTATTATTATTATTATTATTATCATTATTATTACTTTAGTTATTAGTATTATTGCCAAAAATTATATTATAACTGTAATAAAAACAATAATAATAATAATAATAATAATGATAAGTATAATAATAATAATAATGATCGTTATAATATTCTTATTAATATTATTACTGCTATTATTATTATTATTATCATTATTTTTACTAGTAGTATAATTACAAAAATAATTATTATAACAGTAATAATTACAGTAATAACGATATTAATTAAGATAATGATATAAATAATTATTATAAAAGCTTTAATATTCTTATTTTTAATGTTATTACTATTATTATTATAGTTCTTTTAGTATATTTAAAAATATATATTATAACTGCAATAATTGCAATAATGTATGATAATAATTGCAATAATGATGATAATCATTGCAATAATGATGATAATGATGATGATAACGATAATAAGGATGATAATCATGATAATAATGATAATAATAACAGGAATTTTGTCCATATATTATAAAAAAGGGTAAAAGAAAAAAATCCCAAAAGTCGAAAAAGCGGCTAAATCTAGGGAAATATAGCCTTTTCAGAGTAAACTCCAAAATGACGTTTTTTCGATTCACTTGATGATTTTGGCAATTATTAGGGTAATAATGATAATAATTACCAGAATTGTATTAATAATGACAATAATGATGATAAAATTGAGAATTAAAGAGAATTCTGATAGCATTTGATGATTATTAATATTACTACTATTATCATTATTATTATCATTTTATTATTATTATTATTATTTTATTATTATTATTATTATTATTATTATTATTACTTTAATTATTAGCATTATTGCTAAAAAATATATTATAACTGTAATAATAACAGTAATAATAATAATAATATGTATAATAATAATAATAATGATCGTTATAATATTGTTATTAATATTATTATTGTTATTATTTTCATTATCATTATTTTTACTAATAGTATAATTGCAAAAATAATTATTATAACTGCAATAATTGCAATAATGATGATAATAATGCAATAATGATCATAATAAGGGCAATAATGATGATAATAATTGCAATAATGATGATAATAATTGCAATAATGATGATAATAATTGCAATAATGATGATAATAATTGTAATAATGATGATAATAATTATCAATAATGATGATTAATTATAAATAATTATAATAAGGATGATAATTATGATATTAATGATGATAATAACAGGAATTGTCTCCATATATAATTTTGAAAAAAGGGTAAAAGAAAAAAATCCCCAAAGTCGAAAAGGGGGCCAAATATAGCGAAATATTCCCTTCTTAGAGAAAACTCCAAAATGACATTTTTTCGATTCATATTATGATTTTGGCAATTATTAGGGTAATAATGATAATAATTACCAGAATTCTATTAATCATGACAATAAGGATGATAAAAGTGAGAATAAAGAGAATTTTAATAGCATTTGATGATTATTAATATTACTACTATTATCATTATATCATTATTATTATCATTATTATTATTATTATTATTATTATTATTGTTATTATTATTATTATATTGCTTTAATTATTAGTATTATATCCAAAAATATATTATAACTGTAATAATAACAATGATAATAATAATAACGATATTAATTAAGATAATTATATTGATAATTATTATAATAGCGTTATTATTGTTATTATTAATGTTATTACTATTATTACTGTAGTTGTTATTGATATAGTTGCATATATATATTATAACTGCAATAATTGCAATAATGATGATAATAAGGACAATAATTATGATAATAACGGCAATAATGATGATAATAATGGCAATAATGATGATAATAATAGCAATAATGATAACAATTGTTATAATGATGATAATAATTGCAATAATGATGATAATGATGATAACGATAATAAGGATGATAATCATGATAAATAATGATGATAATATAGGATTTGTGTCCATATATAGCAAAAAAGGGTAAAAGAAAAAAATCCCTTAAGTCGAAAAAGCGGCAAAATCTTGCGAAATATAGCCTTATGAGAGTACACTCCAAAATGACGTTTTTTCAATTCATTTCATGATTTTGGCAATTATTAGGGTAATAATGATAATAAGTACCATAATTATATTAATCATGTCAATAATGATGATAAAAAGTGAGAATAACGAGAATTTTGATAGCATTTGATGATTATTAATATTACTATTATTATCATTATTATTATCATTCTTCTTCCTCTTCTTTTTTCTTCTTCTTTTTCTTCTTCTTCTTCTTATCTTTTTTTTTTCTTTAATTCTTAGTATTATACCAAAATATATATTATAACTGTAATAATAACAATAATAATAATAATAAGTATAATAATAATAATACTAATCGTTATAATATTGTTATTAATATTATTATTGTTATTATTATCATTATCATTATTTCTACTAGTAGTATAATTGCAAAAATAATTATTATAACAGTAATAATTACAGTAATAACGAAATTATTTAAAATAATGATATAAATAATTATTTTTAAAGCGTTATTATTGTTATTATTAATATTATTACTATTGTAGTTGTTATTAGTATAGTTGTGAAAATATATATTATAACTGTAATAATTGCAATAATGATGATAATAAAAGCAATAATGATGATAATAATGGCAATAATGATGATAATAATGGGAATAATGATGATAATAATTGTAGTAATGATGAAAAAAATTGCAATAATGATAATAATCATTGCAATAATGATGATAATGATGATGATGACGATAATAAGGATGATAATCATGATAATAATGATGAAAATAACAGGAATTGTCTCCATATATAATTAAAAAAAAAAGAGAGTAAAAGAAAAAAATCCCAAAAGTCGAAAAAGCGGCAAAACCTAGCTAAATATAGTCTTTTGAGAGTACACTCCAAAAGGACGTTTTTTCGATTCATTCGTTTTTCGATTTATTAGGGTAATAATGATAATACTTACGAGAATTGTATTAATCATGACATAATGATGATAAAAGTCAGAATAAAGAGAATTTTGATAGCATTTGATGATTATTAATATTACTACTATTATCATTATTATTATCATTATTCCTATTCTTATTCTTATTATTATTATTATTTATATTATTTTTTATTATTATAATTATTATTATTTTTATTAATATTATTTTTGTCATTATTATCATTATCTTTTATTTTACTATATTATAATTCAAAATAATTTTTATAACAGTAAATTCAGTAAAAACGATATATTAAATAAAATATAAATATTTTTAAAAAAAGCGTTATTATTTTATATTAATGTTTTACTATTATTATTGTGTTGTTTTATATATTTTGCAAGAATATATATTAAAACTGCAAAAATTGCGATATGATAAAAAAGACAATAAGGGATTTAATTGGTTTAAAATGAGTTAATAAATGGAAATAATGAGATAATAATTTGCAATAATGATAATAATTACAATAATGTATAATAATTGCAATAATGATGAAAATAATTTAATAATGATGAAAATAATTGAAAATAATGATAACCCTCAATATGATGATAATATGATGATAACGAAAAAAAGGATGATAATATGAAATAATGATAAAAAGGAATGTCCCATATAATAAAAAAAAGGGGGGGAAAAGAAAAAACCCCCCAAAAAGTCAAAAAGCGGAAAAAATTAGCAAAATATACCCTTTTTTGGGGGAAAAACTCCAAAATGCGTTTTTTTCGATTCATTTGATATTAGGAAATTATTAGGGTAATAATGAAATAATACCAAAATGTATTAATCATACAATAATGAAAAAAAAAAGTGAGAAAAAAGAAAATTTTTGATAGTATTTGATGTTTTTTAAATTTTAAACTACTATTATCATTATTATTATTTTTATTTTATTTTTATTATTTTTTTTATTATTTTATTTTTTTTTCTATAATTCTTAGATTTTGCCAAAAAAAAATTATAACAAATAAATATATTATAACTGTATTAATATTTTATTGTTATTATTCCAAAATATCATTGTTTTTTCCTGTAGTATAATTGCAAATATAATTATTATAACAGTAAAAAATTTAAAGTAAAAGAATTAATTAAGATAATGATATAAAAAATTATCTAAACGTTTTTTTGCTATTATTTGTTATTATATTATATTTTATTGTTATTAGTTTTATTTTTAAAAAAAATTTATTTTAAAATGAATAATTGCAATAATGATGAAATAATGACAATAATTGATAAAAAATGGAAAAATGGATAAAAAGGGCATAATGTTTTATAAAATTGCAAAATGATAAAATTTTGCAAAAATGAGAAATAATTGCTTAATGTAAATAATTTAATAATATGATAATAATTGAAATAATAAAAATTTTTTTTTTTGCAATAATGTTTACTGATGAAAATGATATGAAAACGATAAAAAGGGGATTAAAATCATGAAAATAATGGATAATAATTGCAATAATATGATAATCATTCCCAAAAAGATGTATGATGGAACGATAAAAAGGGATGTAATCAGATAATAATATGATAAAAAAAAATTGTGTTCAATTAAAAAAAAGGGTAAAAGAAAAAAATCCAAAGTCGAAAAAGCGGAAAAATCTAGCGAAATATGGCCTTAATTTGAGATACACTCCAAATGACGTTTTTTAAATTTTCATTTGATGATTTTAAAAAATTATTAGGGTAATAATGAAATATTTACAAAATTTATTAAATCATTGTAAAATGATGATAAAAGTAGAATAAAGGAATTTGGATAGCATTTGATAATTTTAATATTACTATTTTATCTTATTATTATAATTCTTCTTTTTTTTTTATTTTTTATTTTTTTTTTTTTTTTTTTTTTTTTTTTTACTTTAATTATTATATTTTTCCCCAAAAAATATATTAAAACTAAATAATAACAATAAAAATAAAATAATAATAAGTATAATAATAATAAACGTTATAATATTGTTTTAATATTTATTGTTATTATTTTATTACATTATTTTTACTAGTAGTTAATTTGCAAAAAAATTATTAAAAACAGTAAAAATTAAGTAAAAACGATATTTTTAAAAATTTTGATAAAAATAATTTATTAAAGCGTTTTTATTATTTTATTTTAATGTTTTTACTATTATTTTGTAGTTGTTATTAGTATAGTTTGCAAAAAATTAATATTATAACTGCAATAATTGCAAAAATGAGATAAAATGCAATAATGATGAAAATAATGGAAATAATGAATAATAAGGGGAATAATAACGATAAAAATTTAGTATGATATAAAATTGCAATAATGATATAATCTTGCAATAAAAATGAAAGATGAATGATGATAATAAGTGAAAAATCATGAAAAATGATGATAAAAACGGAATTGGCCTTATAATAAAAAAAAAGTAAAAAAAAAAACCCCAAAAAGTCAAAAAGCAAAAAAACCTAGCGAAAAAACCCTTTTTGAGAGTAAACCCCAAAAGGAGTTTTTTGGGTTCATTTGATGATTTTGGCAATTATTAGGGTAAAAAACATAATAATTACCAGAATTGTATTAACATGAAATAATGATATAAAAGGAGAATAAAAAAATTTTTGATAGCATTTGAGATTATTAATATTACTACTAATCTTATTATTATCATTTTTCTTATTTTTATTTTCTTTATTATTATCATGTTTTATTATTATTTTTTATTATTGTTATTATTATTATTTTATTAATTATTATTTATATTTTTATTATCATTTTTAATAATAAAAATAATATTTATTATTTTCATTATTTTTGTTATTATTATTATTATTATTAACTTTAATTATTTTTTTTTAAATTCCCAAAAAATATTATAACTCAAATTTAAAAATAAAAAGTAAAAAATAAAATAATATCGTTATAATAGTTATTAATATTTTATTTTTATTATTTTACTTTTTTTTACTAGTTTTTAAAATTGCCAAAAAAATTTTATAAAGTAAAAAATTACAGTAAAAGATACAAACTAATATATAAGAAATTATTATAAAGCGTTATTTTTTATTATTAATGTTTTACTATTATTATTGTTTTTGTTATTAGATAGTTGCAAGAATTATATTTAACTGCAATAATGCAATAATATGATATAATGATGATAATAATGGAAATAATGTGTTATAAGGGCAAAATGATTATAATTGCAATAATAAAAATAATTGCAATAATGAGATAAAAAATTGCAATAATTGTAAAATTGTAATAATGAGAAAATAATTGCAATATAATGAAAATCACATCAAAATGATATAATGATGATGATAACGATAATAGGGGATGAAAATCATGATAAAAATATAAAACAGGAATTTCCCCCAAATATAAAAAAAAAAGGGGTAAAAAAAAAATCCCAAAAGTCGAAAAACGGCAAAATCTAGCGAAATTACCCTTTTGAGAGAAATTCCCCAAAAAGATTTTTTTCGATTCTTTTGAAAATTTTTTGGCAATTATTAGGGTAATAAGGGAACAAAAATTCCCAGAATTGTATTAAATCATGACAAAAATGATGAAAAAAATGAGAATAAAGAGAATTTTGTAGTTTTTGATTTTATTAATATTACTACTAATATCTTATTTTATTTTTTTCTTATTCTTTTCTTTTATTATCATTTATTAATACTATTATTTATTATATTATTTTTAATTTTAGTTTATGCGAAAAAATATTATAAACCTTTAAATAATAACAATATAAAAATAATAAAAAGTAGATAAAAATACAAAATGTTATAATTTTTTTTTAAAATATTTTATTTTTTAAATTACTTATCTATTTTTATAGTTATAAATTGCAAAAATAAATTTATAACAGTAATAATTACAGTAATAACATTTAATTAAGATAATTATATAAATAATTATTTAAAAGCGGTTTTTTATTGTTACATTTTGTTATTATTTTTATTGCATTTGTTATTATATAGTTGCAAAATATTTTTTTAACTGCAATAATTGCAAAAATGATGATTATGATGTAAAAAAGGGCCAATATGTTTAAAATGGAAAATGATGTAATAATTGCAAAAATAATAATAATTGCAAAATGATGAAAATTTTTGGCAATAATTGATATAATTGTAATAATTGAAAATAATGCAATAATAAGATAATCAAAAAATAATGATGATGTAACGAAAATAAGGTATAATCATGATAATAATGATATCCAGGAATTTGTCTCCATATATAATAAAAATGGGTAAAAAAAAAATCCCAAAAGTCGAAAAAAGCGAAAAAACTAGCGAAATATACCCTTTTGAAGAATCTCCAAAAGACTTTTCCCTTTCGATTCTTTGATAATTTTGGCATTTTTTGGGTAATAAGACAATATTACCAAAATTCTTTTAAATCATGAAATAAGAGAAAAAAGTGAGAATAAAGAAAAATTTTGATAGTATTTGATGATTTTTAATATACTACAAATTATCATTATTCTTATCATTATTCTTATTCTTTTTTCTTATTATTATCATTTTATTAATACTATTTTTTTATTATTACTTTAATTATTTATTTTGCCAAAAAATATTAAACTGAAATAAAATAATAAATAATAATAAAAAGTATGATAATAAAAATACTAATCGTTATAATATTTTTTTTAATTTTTTTTGTTATTTTATCATTATCATTATTTTTATTAGTATAAATTGCAAAAATAAATATTCTAACAGTAAAAATTAAGTAAAAACGATATTAATTAAATAATTATAAATAATATTAAAAAAGCGTTTTTTATTTGTTATCTTTAAATGTTTTACTATTATTATTGAGTTGATTTAGTATATTTGGGAAAAAATTTATTATACCAATAATTGAAAAATTGAAATAATAACAATAATGATGATAATAAGGGCAATAATGATATGATAATTGGAAATAATGATGAAAAATTTTGCAATAAATGATAAAATTCAATAATGTGTAATAATTGCAAAAATGAGAAAATTTTTGTAATTGATGAAAATAATTGCAAAAAGTGATAAACATTGCAAAAATGTGATAAATTATTTGTAACGATAAAAAGGTGAAATCATGATAATAATGAGATATCGGGAAATTGTGTCCATTAAAAAAATTAAAAAAGGGTAAAAAAAAAATCCCAAAAGTCAAAAAAAGCGGAAAAATCTACAAAAATATACCCTTTTTGGGGAAGGACACTCCAAAATTACTTTTTTGTTTCATTTGAAAATTTTTGCAATTATTGGGTATTAAATGTTTAAAAATTTTACCAGAAATGTATTATCATGAAAATAATGTGATAAAAGTGAGAATAAAGAGAATTTTGTACATTTGAAAATTTAATTTACACTATTAGATTATTGTTATCTTTTTATTATTTTTATCATAATTTTTATTTTTTATTTTATTTTTTTTTATTTTTTTTACATTTTAATTATTAGTATTTTCCCAATTTTAATCTTAAGTGTAATAATAAAATAATAAAATAATGTGTATAATAGTAAAAATACTAATCTTTTTTAATATTTTATAATATATTATTGTTATTTTTATCTTTATCATTATTTTTACTAGTATATAATTGCAAAAAAAATCATTATACAATAATAATTACAGTAATAACGATATTATTAAAGAAAATGATTAGAAAATTAAATTATAAAGCGTTATTATTTTTATTATTAATGTTATTTATCATTTTTGTAGTTTTTATTAGTATATTTGCAAAAAATATATATTTTAACAAAATAATTGAAATAATGATGATAAATACATAAGGATATAAAAATGGAAATACCGATGATAAAATGGCAATAATGATAATAATTACAATAAAAATAATTGCAATGATGATGATAATTTGTTTATGATAAAATTGTAATAATGATGATAAAATTGCAATAATGATTATTATTGTAAATGTGATAATGATGATGATCGAAAATAGGTTTAATAATCATGAAAAGAATGATGATAAAACGGAATTGTGTCCATATTTTTTTTAAAAAAAGGTGTAAAAAAAAATCCCAAAAATCGAAAAACCGGCAAAAATCTAACAAAATTTAAAACCCTTTTGGAAGTACACCCAAAATGACATTTTTCGTTCTTTGAGTTTTTTGGCAATTCTGGGGTAAAAATGATAATAATTACCAAATTGTATTAATGTGACTTGATGATAAAATGAGAAAAAAAGGAAAATTTTAAATTGCTTTTGAGATTTTTAATATTACTACTATTATCATTACATACATTCTTTTTTATTTTTATTTATTATTGTTGTTTTATTGTTTTTATTATTTTATTAAATTATTATTTTTTTTATTTATTTTTTAAATTTTTTAAAAATTTGAAAAAAATTATTTAACTTAATAAAAAAAAATAAAAATAATATTAATAATATAAAAAATAATAATTAATCGTTATAATATTTTTAAATATTTTATTGATTATTATCTTATCATTATTTTTACTAGTATTAAAATTGCAAAAAAATTATTATAACAAAAAATTTACAGTAATCCCGATTTAATTAAGATAAGGTAAAAAAATTATTAAAAACGTTATTTTAAAATTTTTATTACTATTTTATGTATTTTTAAAGTTATGTTAAAAAAATTATTTATAAACTGAAATAATTGCAAAAAGATGATTAAGACAAAAATGACGTTAATGGCAAAAAATGATGATAAAATTTTAAAAATGAGATTATAATTGCAATAAGTTTAAAAATTGCATAGAAATGATTAATTGAAATAAGGGTGATTAATTGTAAATAATGTGATAATCTTGCAATAATGATGAAAATCTTTTGAAATTGATGAAATTATGGAACGAAATGTAATGTTAACCCATGATAAAATGAAAATAATAACAAATTTGTGTCCAATATAATAAAAAGGGTAAAAGAAAAAACTAAAGGTCGAAATAGGGGCAAAATCTGCGAAATTAGCCTTTTGAGATACCTCCAAAATGCGTAATTAGGTAATAATGAAAACAATTACCGAATTGTATTAATCATGAAAAAATTGATAAAGTGAGAAAAAAAGAGAATTTTGAAGCATTTGGATTTTTAAAATATTTCTATTATTATCCTTATTATTATCATTTTATTATTATTATTATTATTAGTATTATTTTTTATCATTCTTTAATTTTAGTATTATTGCCAAAAAAATTTTTTAAAGTGTAAAATAAAAAAATAAAAATAATAAAAAGTATAATAAAAATATCCTACGTTAAATTTCTTATTAATTTTTTTTATTGTTATTATTATTATTATCATTTTTTACTAATATTTAATTGCAAAAATATTTATTTTAAAAGTAAAATTTCAGTAATCAATTTTAATTAAGAAAAGTATAAAATATTTTATTATAAAAGCGTTTTATTGTTATTTTTAATGTTATTACTTTTATTATTCTGTTTTTTTTTACTAGAGTTGAAAAAAATAAAATTCAAAAACTGCAATTTTGCAAAATGTGAAAATTTTAAAAAATTTATAATAATGGAAATTGTGAAAATTTGGGAAAATAATGATGATATAATTGCAAAAAATGGATAATCATTGCAAAATGAAGAAAAGGTATGTAACGATAAAAAGGTGAAAATCATGATAATATGATAATAAAACAGGAATTAGTCATTTAAGAAAAAAGGGAAAAAAGAAAATTTTTTCAACGTCGAAAAAGCGAAAAAAATTTTTGAAAATACCTTTTGAGAGTACACTCAAAATGATTTTTTTTTCGATTCTTTGATGATTTTGGAAATTTTTAGGGTATTGATAATAATTTACCAAAAATTTGTATTTCAGACAATAATGATGATAAAAGTAAAAAAGAATTTTGATGATTTGATAATATTTATCATTACTATATTATGATTATTTTATCATTCTTATTATTATTTTTAAATTATTATTTTTTTATTACTTTTATTTTTATTTTATTTTTTATGCTTTTATTATTTTTATTTTTATTTTAAAATTATTAGTATTTTTGCCAATAAATATGTCAAAACTGTAAATAATACAAAAATAAAAATTTTTAATATAAAGTAAAAAACAATCTTTTTAAAATTTGTTTTTAATATTATTTTTTATTATATCATTATTTTATTTTAAAACTAGTTATTTTTGAAAAAATAATCATTTAACGTAAAAATTACAGTAATAACATTTTAAATTAAAGATAATGATTAGAAATTATTATAAAAGCTTTATTATTTTATTTTAATGTTATTACTATCATTTTTGTAGTTTTTTTAGTAAGTTTAAAAATATATATTATAACTAATAATTGCAATAATGATGTAATAATGACTAATGATGAAATAATGGCAAGCGTGTAATAAGGAAAAATTTTGATGATAATAATTACAATAATAATAAAAATTGAAATAATGATAAAATTTTTGATTAATGATGAAAAAATTGAAATAATGATGATAATAATTGCAAAAATGTTATTTTTGAAAAAATGATGATAATGTATATAACGATAATAATTTAATAATTTCATGATAAAAATGTAAAATAACGGGAATTGTGTCCATATATATTTTTTTAAAAAAGGTTAAAAAAAAAACCCAAAAAAACTCAAAAAACCCGGCAAAATCTACGAAATAACCCTTTTTAGAGTACACCCCAAAATGACTTTTTTCGTTTCTTTGATGATTTTGGCAATTCCTGGGTTTAAAATGATAAAAATTCCCGAATTTATTAATGATGAAAAATAATATGATAAAATGAGAATAAAAAAATTTTTGTTTGCTTTGTGATTATTAAATTTTACACTTTTATCTTTACTTTTCATCTTTTCTTTTTTTATTATTATTGTTGTTATTTATTATTTTATTATAATTTTTTATTATTATTATTATTACTTTAATTATTAAAAATATTCCCAAAAAATATTTTTAAAACTATAAAAAAACAATAATAAAAATATTAAAAGTATAATAAAAAATAATCTAATCGTTTTAATATTGTTATTAATTATTTTTGGGGTTATTATTATCATTATCATTTTTTACTAGTAGTATAATTGCATAAAAAATTATTATAACAGTAAAATTACGTTATACGTTTATTTTTAAAGATAATGATAAAATAGTTTTAAAAAAGGTTATTATTAATGTTATTACTTTTATTTTGTATTTGTTATTAGTATTTTTTTTAAAAAAATATATATTATAACTGCAAAAATTCAATAATAAATGATAATATGACAAAAATGATGATATAATGGAAATAATGTGATAATAATGTTAATAATGATGATTATAATTGCAAAAATGATAAAAATTGAAATAGTAATGATAATAATTGCTAATGGTGTAATTTTAAATAATTGATGATAATCATTGCAATAATTGATAATCATTGCAATAATGATATAATGATGTGAGAACGAAATAAAAATGAAATCAGATTTTAATGATGATAAAACAAAATTTGTGTCCTAAAAATAAAAAAGGGTAAAAAAAAAAAAATCTCAAAGTCGAATAGCGGCAAAATCAGCGAAATATACCCTTTTTGAGAGTACACTCCAAATGAGAAAATTGGGTAAAAATGTAAAAATTTAAACAGAATTGTATTAATCATGAAAATAATGATGAAAAATGAAAATAAGAGAATTTTTTGATAGATTTTGATTATTTAATTTTTCTATTTTTATCATTTTTATTATTTCATTTTATTTTATTATTATCATTTTTATTTTTATCATTTTTTAATTTTTGTATTTTGCCAAAAAATATATTAAAAACTTAATAAAAAATATTAAAAATAAAATGTTAAAAATAATATACTGATCTTTTTAAAATTTCTTGTTAATATTATTTTGTTATTATTTTTTTATCATTTTTTTTTACTAATATAAATTGCAAAAATATTTATTTTAACGAAAATTTACAGAAAAACGAATTAATTAGATAATGATATAAAAAATTATTTAAAAGCGTTTTTTGGTTATTTTTAATGTTATTACTATTATTATTGTATTTTTTATTACTAGAGCCCAAAAAATTATCATAACTGAATAATTGAAAAAGTATGATAAATAATGAAAAAAAAATTTGAAATAATGGCAATAAGATGAAAATAATGGAAATAATATGATAAAATTTGCAATTGAGATAACATTGCAAAATAAGAAAAAATGATATGTAACGATAATAAGGGATAATCATGAAAATAATTGATAATAACAGGAATTATGTACATATATAAAAAAAAAGGGTAAAAGAAAAAAAAAAAAACCGAAGTGAAAAAGCGATAAAACTTTTGAAATATGCCATTTGAGAGTAAACCCCAAAAATGATTTTTTTCGATTCATTTGATGATTTTTCGCAATTATTAGGGTAATAAATAAATTTCCCAAAAATTATATTAATCATGACAAAAATATATAAAAGTGAGAAAAAAGAGAATTTTGATACATATGATATTATTAATATTACTACTATTATAAAATTTTATTATCATTATTCTTATTGTTTTTATTATTTTATTATTTTTATTATTTTATTATTATTTTTTTATTTTGTTTATTAGTTTTATTGCCAAAAAATAATTATAACTGTAATAAAAACAAAAATAATAATAAAAAATAAAATAATAAAAAAAATATCGTTATAATATTCTTTTTAAATATTATTTTTTTGGTTATTTTTCATTATCATTATTTTTACAGTCTATTTGCAAAATTTTTCAACAAAATAATTACATAATAAAGATTTTTTTAAATTAAGATAATGACATAAATAATTATAAAAAACCTTATTATTTTTTTATTATTAATTTTTATTACTATTATTATTGTAGTTGTTATTAGTATAGTTGCAAAAATAGATATTATAACTGATATTATAATACTTGCATTAATGATAATAATTGCAATAATGATGATAATATTTGCAATAATGATGATAATGATGATGATGATGATAACGATAATAATTATGAAAATCATGATAATAATGATGATAATAACAGGAATTGTGTCCTTATATAATAAAAAAGGCTAAAAGAAAAAAATCCCAAAAGTCGAAAAAGCGGCAAAATCTAGCGAAATATAGCCTATTGAGAGTACACTCCAAAATGACGTTTTTTCGATTCATTTGATGATTTTGGCAATTATTAGGGTAATAATGATAATAATTACCAGAATTCTATTAATCATGACAATAATGATGATGAAATTGAGAATAAAGAGAATTTTGATAGCATTTAATGATTATTAATATAACTACTATTATCATTATTTTTATTATTTTTTTTTTATTATTATTATTATTATTATTATTATTATTATTATTATTATTATTATTATTATTATTATTATTATTATTATTATTATTACTTTAATTATTAGTATTATTTCCAAAAAATATATTATAACTGTAATAATAACAATAATAATAATAATAATAAGTATAATAATTATAATACTAATCGTTATAATATTGTTGTTAATATCATTATTGTTATTATTATCATTATCATTATTTTTACTAGTAGTATAATTACAAAAGTAATTATTATAACAGTAATAATTACAGTAATAACGATATTAATGAAGATAATGATATAAATAATTATTATAATAGCGTTATTATTGTTATTATTAATGCTATTACTATTATTATTGTGGTTGTTATTAGGATAGTTGCAAAAATATATATTGTAATTGCAATAATTATGATAATAATTGCAATAATTACAATAATGATGATAATAATTGCAATAATGATGATAATAATTGCAATAATGATTATAATTGCAATAATGATGATAATCATTGCAATAATGATGATAACGATAATAAGGATGATAATCATGATAATAATGATGATAATAACAGGAATTGTGTCCATATATAATAAAAAAGGGTAAAAGAAAAAAATCCCAAAAGTCGAAAAAGCGGTTAAAATCTAGCAAAATATAGCCCTTGCAGAGTCAACTCCAAAATGACGTTTGTTCGATTCATTTCATGATTTTGGCAATTATTAGGGTAATAATGATAATAATTACCAGAATTGTATTAATCATGACAATAATGTCGATAAAAGTGAGAATAAAGAAAATTATGATAGCATTTGATGATTATTAATATTACTACTATTATTATTATTATTATTATTATTATTATTATTATTATTATTATTATTATTATTATTACTTTAATTATTAGTATTATTGCCAAAAATATATTATAACTGTAATAAGAACAATAATAATAATAATAAGTATAATAATAATAATATAATCGTTATAATATTGTTATTAATATTATTATTTTTATTATTATCATTATCATTATTTTTACTAGTAGTATAATTGCAAAAATAAATATTATAACAGTATTAATTACAGTAATAACTATATTAACTAAGATAATGATACAAATAATTATTATAAAAGCGTTATTATTGTTATTACTAATGTTATTACTATTATTACTGTAGTTGTTATTTGTATAGTTGCAAAAATTTATAATATAACTGCAATAATTCCAATGATGATGATAATAATTGCAATAATGATGATAATAATTGTAATAATGATGATAATAATTGCAATAATGATGATAATCATTGCAATAATGATGATAATGATGATGATACCGATAATAAGGATGATAATCATGATAATAATGATGATAATAACAGGAATTGTGTCCATATATAAAAAAAAAAAAGTGTAAAAGAAAAAAATCCAAAAAGTCGAAAAAGCGGCAAAATCTAGCGAAATATAGACATTTCAGAGAAAACTCCAAAATGGCATTTTTTCGATTTATTTGATGATTTTAGCAATTATTAGGATAATAATGATAATAATTACCAGAATTGTATTAATCATGACAATAATGATAAAAGTGAGAAAAAGAGAATTTTGATAGCTTTGAGAGAATAAAATTTATTATTATTATTATTATTTATTATTATTACTTTTATTATTTTTATTATTATTATTATTATTTTATTATTATTTTTACTTTAATTATTACTATTATTCCAAAAAATATATTATAACTGTAAAATAAAAAATAATCTAAAAAATTTAAATATGTATAATTTTAATAATCCCTAACATTATAATATTGTTATTAATATTATTATTGTTATTATTATCATGATCATTATTTTTACTAGTAGTATATTGCAAAAATAATCATTATAACAGTAATAATTACAGTAATAACGATATTAATTAAGATAAATCATTATTATAAAAGCCTTATTATTGTTATTATTAATGTTATTACTATTATTATTGTAGTTGTTATTAGTATAGTTGCAAAAATATATATTATAACTACAATAATTTCAATAATAGTGATAATAATGACAATAATGTTTATAATAATTGCAATAATGATGATAATAATTGTAATAATGATGATAATAATTGCAATAACGATGATAATCATTGCAATAATAATGATAATGATGATAATGATGATGATAAAGATAATAAGGATGATAATCATGATAATAATGATGATAATAACAGGAATTGTGTCCATATATAATAAAAAAAGGGTAAAGGAATAAATCCCAAAAGTCGAAAAAGCGGCAAAATCTAGCGAAATATAGCCTTTTGAGAATACACTCCAAAATGACGTTTTTTCGATTCATTTGATGATTTTGGCAATTATTAGGGTAATAATGATAATAATTACCAGAATTCTATTAATCATGACAATAATGATGATAAAATGAGAATAAGGAGAATTTGATAGCATTTCATGATATTAATATTACTACTATTATCTTATCATTATCTTCTTTTTCTTCTTTTTCTTCTTCTTATCATTATTATATTATTATTATTATTATTATTATTATTATTACTTTAATTATTAGTTTTATTGACAAAAATTTATTATAACTGTAATTATAAAAATAATAATAATAATAATAAATAATAATAATAAATAATTTTATATATTGTTTTTAAAATTTTTATTTATTAATTTCATTAATCATTATTTTACTACTAGTATATTGTAAAATAATTATTATACATTAAAATTACAGTAAGGGACAATATTAATTAGGAGATAATGATATAAATAATGATTTAAAAGCGTTTTTATTGTTATTTTAATGTATTATATTATTTGTAGTTTTTATTATATAGCTGAGAAATATTTTCATAACTGAATAATTGCATTAAGATGTAATAATGACAATAATGATGATAATAATGGCAATAATGATGATAATAATGGCAATAATGATGATAATAATTACAATAATTTGATGATAATGAATAATGCGATAAAACTGTAATAATGATGATAAGAATTGCAATAATGATAATAATCTTTGGGCAATATGATGATATGATAATGATAACTAATAAGGATGATATCATGAAAATTTAATATGATATAACAGGAATTTGCCCCATATATAATAAAGGGTAAGAAAAAAAATCCAAAAGGCGAAAAGCGACAAAATCTAGCGAAATATACCCTTTTGAGAGTACACTCCAAAATGATTTTTTTCGATTCTTTTGATGATTTTGGCATTATTTAGGGTAATAATGATAATAATTACCAGAATTGTATTAATCATGATAATAATGATGATAAAAGTGAGAGTAAAGAGAATTTTGATAGCATTTGATGATGATTAATATTACTACTATTACCATTATTATTATCATTATTATTATTATTATTATTATTATTATTACTTTAATTATTAGTATTATTGCCAAAAATATATCTTAACTGTAATAATAATAATAATAATAATAATAATAATAAGTATAATAATAATAATCGTTATAATATTGTTATTAATATTAATATTGTTATTATTATCATTATCATTATTTTTACTAGTAGTATAATTGCAAAAATAATTATTATAACAGTAATAATTACAGACATAACGATATTAATTAAGATAATGATATAAATGATTACTATAAAAGCGTCATTATTGTTATTATTAATGTTATTACTATTATTATTGTAGTTATTATTAGTATAGTTGTAAAAATATATATTATAACTGCAATAATGGCAATAATGATGATAATAATGGTAATAATGATGATAATAATTGCAATAATGATAATAATTGCAATAATGATGATAATAATTGCAATAAAGATGATAATAATTGTAATAATGATGATAATAATTGCAATAATGATGATAATCATTGCAATAATGATGATAATGATGATGATAACGATAATAAGGATGATAATCATGATGATAATAACAGGAATTGTGTCCATATATAATAAAAAAGGTAAAAGAAAAAAATCCCAAAAGTCGAAAAAGCGCAAAATCTAGCGAAATATAGCCTTTTGAGAGTACACCCCCAAAATGACGTTTTTTCGATTCATTTGATGATTTTGGCAATTATTAGGGTAATAATGCTAATAATTACCAGAATTGTATTAATCATGACAATAATGATGATAAAAGTGAGAATCAAGAGAATTTTGATAGCATTTGATGATTATTAATATTACTACTATTATCATTATTATTATCATTATTATTATTATTATTATTATTATCATTATTTCTTTAATTATTAGTATTATTGCCAAAAAATATAATATAACTGTAATAATAACAATAATAATAATAATAAGTATGATTATAATAATAATAATCGTTATAATATTGTTATTAATATCATTATTGTTATTATTATCATTATCATTATTTTTACTAGTAGTATAGTTGCAAAAATATATATTATAATTGCAATAATGATGAAATAATGACATAATGAGGGATAATAATGGCAATAATGATGAAATAATGGCAATAATGATGATAATAATTGCAATAACGATGATAATCATTGCAATAATGATGATAATGATGATGATAAAGATAATAAGGATGATAATCACGATAATAATTATGATAATAACAGGAATTGTGTCCATATATATAATAAAAAAGGGTAAAAGAAAAAAATCCCGAAAGTCGAAAAAGCGGCAAAATCTAGCGAAATATAGCCTTTTCAGAATATACTCCAAAATGACGTTTTTTCGAGTCATTTGATGATTTTGGCAATTATTAGGGTAGTAATGATAAAAATTAAACCGAATTGTTTTAAATCATGAAAATAATGATAAAAGTGAGAATAAAGAGAATTTTGATAGCATTTGATGATTATTAATATTACTATTATTATCTTTATTATATCATTATTATTATTATTATTATTATTATTATTATTATTATTATTATTATTACTTTAATTATTAGTATTATTGCTAAAAAATTTTCTTAACTGTAATAATAATAATAATAATAATAAGTATAATAATAATAATACTAATCGTTATAATATTGTTATTAATATTATTATTATTATTATTATCATTATCATTTTTTTACTAGTAGTATAATTGCAAAAATAATTATTATAACAGTAATAATTACAGCAATAACTATATTAATTAAGATAATGATATAAATATTTATTATAAAAGCGTTATTATTGTTATTATTAATGTTATTACTATTATTATTGTAGTTGTTATTAGTATAGTTGCAAAAATATATATTATAACTGCAATAATTGCAATAATGATGATAATAATGACAATAATGATGATAATAATTGCAATAATGATGATAATAATTGTAATAATGATGATAATAATTGTAATAATGATGATAATGATTGCAATAATGATGATAATCATTTCAATGATGATGATAATGATGATGATAACGATAATAAGGATGATAATCATTATAATACTGATGATAATAACAGGAATTCTGTCCATATATAATAAAAAGGGTAAAAGAAAAAAATCCCAAAAGTCGAAAAAGCGGCAAAATCTGGGCAAAATATACCCTTTTTGAGATACACTCCAAATGAGTTTTTTCGATTCATTTGATGATTTTGGTAATTATTTGGGTAATAATGATAATAATTATCAGAATTGTATTAATCATGACAATAATGATAATAAAAGTGAGAATAAAGAGAATTTTGATAGCATTTGATGATTATTAATATTACTACTATTATCATTATTATTATCATTATATTATTTATTATTTTTATTATTATTTTTATTATTATTATTATTATTATTATTACTTTAATTATTAGTATTATTGCCAAAAAATATATTATAACTGTAATAATAATAAAAATAATAATAATAATAATAATAAGTATAATAATAATAATAATAATCGTTATAATATTGTTATTAATATTATTATTGTTATTGTTATCATTATCATTATTTTTACTAGTAGTATAATTGCAAAATTAATTATTATAACAGTAATAATTATAGTAATAACGATATTAATTAAGGTAATGATATAAATAATTATTATAAAAGCGTTATTCTTGTTATTATTGATGTTATTACTATTATTATTGTAGTTGTCATTAGTATTGTTGCAAAAATATATATTATAACTGCTATAATTGCAATAATGATGATAATAATGACAATAATGATGATAATAATTGCAATAATGATAATAATTGCAAAAATGATGATAATAATTGCAATAATGATGATAATAATTGTAATAATGATGATAATAATTGCAATAATGATGATAATCATTGCAAAAATGATGATAATGATGATGATAACGATAATAAGGATGATAATCATGATAATAATGATGATAATTGTAGTGTACGGCTGCGCACTCGCCGACTCTAAGGTCGATCTCGCCTGGACTGACATCGTCCTCGGGTGCCGTGTGGTTGAGGCCGGGTCTTTACCATGCCACATGCCTGCCTTCTTACACGGAACAAAGGAGTGGAACTCTGCAATGCTGCCTTGACTTGGATGGACGTCCCGGGCCCCGTTTCCCCCAACGAGGCGGGCAGTGTTAAGAAATAATATGAACATGGTTATAAAAATAACCAACGAACGTATTTTAAACCAAGGCTCGTTACTTGGATGGTGTTGAAGTCTCCGAGAAAAATAACAGATTTATTAATTTCCCCAAGTCCCATACTGTATATAGTTACAGCCCGAAATGTACAGTTTTCGCGTAAATTGTACATTACCAGTTTTCCTATGTATCCTTTCCTTCCAAAGTGTCACAATAGCCCCTGAAGGGAGTAATGGTCGTTTGATAGTGTTTTTTCTCTCCCTCTTTTCACGATTGTTTGGGTCGTTGGCTTGTTTGGACTGCCGGACTATCGGGTTGGTAGTCCAACCCTTATTTTGCATATTTTCTTTTTTTCGCGCCATGCCTGGGGCATGGCCTGAGGGTCTTTTTCGGTATAAATACCCCTAGTTTTGTGAGGGGAAGACAGTTCGGCCCCTGATTTCTGTGTGTACTGTGGTCCCGTTCTCGGTGTTTCGTTTGCTCGCTTTGGATTTACTTGTGGATTTACCTCGCTTCACGCCGGGATTCCCGAGTTTGTCCTCCGCAAAGCTAAGTATTATTTAGTGGTTTTTTGTGTAGGAGACACCTGGTCTCTTTTGGACTTTGGCGTGTGACACGCTACATCATCATCGTGGGGTGCACTCTTTCTCTGTCCAAAGCGGGCACTCTGTAAATTAAAAGTATCAGAGTAAAAAAGGGAACGCTTCACACAGAAGGAACACTGCTTGAGGATCCTACCTCCGTGTGCCATTCCTTGATTTTAAACTAAGTAAATACTTATTTTCCTTCCCTCAACTCGGGGATCCGTACCTCCGGGGAGGAAGGCTTATTTTGTTGTCTCGCCCATAATACTTTCAGGGCCATTTTACTTTTACTTTCCCTCACTTTATCTTGATTTGTCTTGATACCTGCCTGACCTTGTGGGTGTCAGGCAGTCTGTGATCTTGTGATCTTTGGCGTTTTTTCTTCAATTTTGGCCTTCGACTCTAAATTGCTTCTTACATGATATTTCTAAATATTTCTTTTATCGTTTACACAAGTGTTTTTATGCAGAGTTTATTAGCACTAGTTGTTTTGCTTTTTTTTTCAAAGTTAATCTCCATTTTGGGTTCATTTTAGGAATTGAAAATGTTCGTGCTACCTTGATTAAAAATACTTAAGGAGTTGGGACGCCAACTTAGGGTGAAAATACATTGAGTCATTTTTGGTATATCTGGTGTGGTTTTACGTGCATCCCCCCCGCTGTGAGAAAATTTGGTGATGTACGCATCTATGAATTTCCCCATGACTGAATTCCTGTAGACCTCCCTAATGAGTGCGATTTGCTCAATAAATAAATATCATACTATCGTAGAGCTTTCACTCGGTCCCAGTCAAATGAACAAATGATATTTACAACATCTTAAGTTCTGGTTCAGACTAAGGCTGAATGTTTGAAACTATCTTGGGCTCGGGTCTCCTTAGCAGCACATTGCTGGTTACTCTATCTCGCAACCCCTGAAAGGCTGTAAGAAGGCTAGATGAATCGGAGTATATTAAGCTGATACCCTAGAACAGACCATAACTTTGCTATACCAGGGTTCCCACTTCCAGCGGGTGGATGCTCAAACTGAAGGGAAGAGGAAGAATTTTATGATCTTGCATTTTTCTTCCAAACACGTCCACGCAGCGCTGGGCCTACGCTATCCCCCTTTTTCACATTACACACTTACACATCCAACATTCAGCACATACATCTTGTACTTTCCTTCCACCCTTCTTTCATACAACATTCACGCCCCCATACACAACACCAGGGTTTCCCGAACCTACTAATCGGGGGGTGGCAGCGTGCCGTAGGCCTGGATTTTACATCTGTTCACTGCGGGCGAATCTTTTCCCAAATAAAATCTATATTCTCGGTTGAGCCCAAACACAGCCAAACATATTGAATTCTACTGGGTCTACGCCCCGCTACAATAAAAACAGGAATGATTATTATTATTATTATTATTAATTTGATTATTAGTATTATTGCCAAAAATATATTATAACTGTAATAAGAACAATAATAATAATAAAGTAAAAATAATAATATAATAATCGTTATAATATTCTTATTAATATTTTTCATTTTTATTATTATCATTATCATTATTTTTACTAGTAGTATAATTGCAAAAATAAATTTTTATAAACAGTAATATTACAGTAATAACGATATTAATTAAGAATAATAGATATAAATAATTATTATAAAAGCGTTATTATTGTTATTACTAATGTTATTACTATTATTATTGTAGTTGTTATTAGTATAGTTACAAAAATATATATCATAACTGCAATAATTGCAATAATGATGATAATAATGGCAATAATGATGATAATAATTGCAATAATGATGATAATAATTGTAATAATGATGATAATAATTGCAATAATGATGATAATGATGATGATGACGATAATAAGGATGATAATCATGATAGTAATAATGATAATAACAGGAATTGTGCCCATATATAATAAAAAAGGGTAAAAGAAAAAAATCCAAAAAGTCGAAAAAGCGGCAAAATCTAGCGAAATATATCCATTTCAGAGAACACTCGAAAATGACGTTTTTTCGATTTATTTGATAATTTTAGCAATTATTAGGGTAATAATGATAATAATTACCAGAATTGTATTAATCATGACAATAAATGATAAAAGTTAAAAATAAAGAGAATTTTGATAGCATTTGATGATTATTAATATTATTACTATTATCATTATGATTATTATTATTATCATTATTATTATTATTATTATTATTATTATTATTATTATTATTATTATCATTATTACTTTAATTATTACTATTATTGCAAAAAAATATATTATAACTGTAATAATAAAAATAATAATAATGATAATATGTATAATAATAATAATACCAAACGTTATAATATTGTTATTAATATTATTATTGTTATTATTATCATTATCATTATTTTTACTAGTAGTATATTACAAAAAAAATTATTATAACAGTAATAATTGCAGTAATAACGATATTAATTAAAATAATGATATAAATAATTATTATAAAAGCCTTATTATTGTTATTATTGATGTTATTACTATTATTATTGTAGTTGTTATTAGTATAATTGCAAAAATATATATTATAACTGATATAATTGCAATAATGATGATAATAATGACAATAATGATTATAATAATTGCAATAATGATGATAACAATTGTAATAATGATGATAATAATTGCAATAACGATGATAATCATTGCAATAATGATGATAATGATGATGATAACGATAATAAGGATGATAATCATGATAATAATGATAATAATAACAGGAACTGTGTCCATATATAATAAAAAAAGGGTAAAGGACTAAATCCCAAAAGTCGAAAAAGCAGCAAATGTAGCGAAATATAGCCTTTTGAGAGTACACACCAAAATGACGTTTTTTCGATTCATTTGATGATTTTGGCAATTATTAGGGTAACAATGATAATAATTACCAGAATTGTATTAATCATGACAATAATGATGATAAAAGTGAGAATAAAGAGAATTTTGATAGCATTTCATTATTATTAATATTAATACTATTATCATTATTATTATCATTATTATTATTATTATTATTATTATTATTATTATTATTATTATTATTATTACTTTAATTATTAGTATTATTGCCAAAAAATATATTATAACTGTAATAATAACAAATAGTAATAATAAGTAAAATAATAATAATGCTAATCGTTATAATATTTTTATTAATATTATTATTGTTTTTATTATCATTATCATTATTTTTACTAATAGTATAATTGCAAAAATAATTATTATAACATTAATAACTACAGTAATAACGATATTAATTAAGATAATGATAAAAATAATTATTATAAAAGCATTATTATTGTTATTACTAATGTTATTACTATTTTTATTGTAGTTGTTATTAGTATAGTTGCAAATATATAATTTATAACTGCAATAATTGCAACAATGATGATAATAATGACAATAATGATGATAATAATTGCAATAATGATGATAATAATTATAATAATGATGATAATAATTGCAATAATGATGATAATCATTGCAATAATGATGATAACGATGATAATGATGATGATAATGATAATAAGAATGATAATCATGATAATAATGATGATAATAATAGGAATTGTGTCCATATATAATAAAAAAAAAAAAAAAGTAAAAGAAAAATATCCCAAAAGTCGAAAAAGCGGCAAAATCTAGCGAAATATAACCTTTTGAGACTACACTCCAAAATGACTTTTTTCGATTCATTTGATGATTTTGGCAATTATTAGGTAATAATGATAATAATTACCAGAATTGTATAAACATGACAATAATGATGATAAAGTGAGAATAAGAGAATTTTTATAGCATTTTATAATTATTAATATTACTACAATTATCATTATTATTATCATTATTATTATTATTATTATTATCATTATTATTACTTTAATTATTAGTATTATTGCCAAAATATATATTATAACTGTAATGATAACAATAATAATAATAATGATATGTATAATAGTAATAATACTAATCGTTATAATATTGTTATTAATATTACTATTGTTATTATTATCATTATCATTATTTTTACTAGTAGTATAATTGCAAAAATAATTATTATAACAATAATAATTGCAGTAATAACGATATTAATTAAGATAATGATATAAATAATAATTATAAAAGCGTTATTATTGTTATTATTGATGTTATCACTATTATTATTGCAGTTGTTATTAGTATAATTGCAAAAATATATATTATAACTGCAATAATTGCAATAATGATGATAATAATGACAATAATGATGATAATAATGGCAATAATGATGATAATAATGGCAATAATGATAAAAATAATTACAATGATGATAATAATTGCAAAAATGATGATAATCATTGCAATAATGATGATAATGATGATGATAACGATAATAAGGATGATAATCATGATATAATGATGATTACAGGAATTGTGTCCATATATAAAAAAAAAAATGGGCAAAGAAAAAAATCCCAAAAATCGAAAAAGCGGCAAATCTAGCGAAATATCGACTTTTGAGAGTACATCCAAAATGGGGATTTTCTATTCATTTTATGATTTGGCATTTATTAGGGTAATAATATAATACTTTCGAGAATTGCATAAATCATGACAATAATGATGATAAAAGTGGAATAAGAAATTTTGATAGCATTTCATGATTAATAATATTACTACTATTATCAACATTATAATCATTCTTATTATTATTATTATTATTATTATTATTATTATTATTATTATTTTTATTACTTTAATTATTAGAATTATTGCCAAAAAATATATTATAACTGTAATAATTACAGTAATAACGATATTAATTAAGATAATGATATAAATAATTATTATAAAAGCGTTATTATTGTTATTATTAATGTTATTACTATTGTTATTTTAGTTCTTATTAGTATAGTTGCAAAAATATATAACTGCAATAATTGCAATCATGATGATAATAATGACAATAATGATGATAACAATGGATATAACGATGATAATAATTGCAATAATGATGATAATCATTACAAAAATTATGATAATGATCATAATGATGATGATAACGATAATAAGGATGATAGTCATGATAATAATGATGATAATAACAGGAATTGTGTCCATATATAATATAAAAAAAAAAAAGGGTAAAAGAAAAAAATCCCAAAAGTCGAAAAAGTGGTAAAATCTAGCGAAATATAGCCTTTTCAGAGTACACTCCAAAATGACGTTTTTTCGATTTATTTGATGATTTTGGCAATTATTAGGGTAATAATGATAATAATTACCAGAATTGTATTAATCATGACAATAATTATAATAAAAGTGAGAATAAAGAGAATTTTGATAGCATTTGATGATTATTAATATTATTACTATTATCATTATTATTGTCATTATTATTATTACTATTATTATTATTATTTTTATTATTATTATTATTACTTTAATTATTAGTATTATTGCCAAAAAATATATTATAACTGTAATATTAACAATAATGATAATAATAATAATAAGTATAATAATAATAATACTAATCGTTATAATATTGTTATTAATATTATTATTATTATCATTGTCATTATTTTTACTAGTAGTATAATTGCAAAAATAATTATTATACATTAATAATTCAGTAATAACGATATAATTAAGATAATGAATAAAATAATAATTATAAAAACGTTATTATTTTTTTATTATATGTTATTACTATTATTATTGTAGTTGTTATTAATATAGTTGCAAAAATATATATTTTAACTGCAATAATTGTAAAAATGATGATATAATGAAATATGATGATAATAATGACAATAATGATGATAATAATTGCAATAATGATGATAATCATTGCAATAATGATGATAATGATGATGATAACGATAATAAGGATGATAATCATGATAATAATGATGATAATAACAGGAATTGTGTCCATATATAATTAAAAAAAATGGGTAAAAGGAAAAAATCCCAAAATTCGAAAAAGCGGCAAAATCTAGCGAAATATCGCCTTTTGAATGACGTTTTTTTCGATTCATTTGATGATTTTGTCAATTATTAGGGTAATAATGATAATACTTACGAGAATTGTATTAATCATGACAATAATAATGATAAAAGTGAGAATAAAGAGAATTTTGATAGCAGTTTATGATTAATAATATTACTACTATTATCATTATTATTATCATTATTCTTTTTCTTATTATTATTTTTTTTTGTTTTATTACTTTAATTATTAGTATTATTGCCAAAAAATATATTATAAATGTAATAATAACAATAATAATAGAAATAATAAGTATAATAATAATAATACTAATCGTTATAATATTGTTATTTATATTATTATTGTTATTATTATCATTATCATTATTTTTACTAGTAGTATAATTGCAAAAATAATTATTATAACAGTAATAATTACAGTAATAACGATATTGATTAAGATAATTATATAAATAATTATTATAAAAGCGTTATTATTGTTATTATTAATGTTATTACTATTATTATTATAGTTGTTATTAGTATTGTTTCAAAAATATATATTATAACTGCAATAATTGCAATAATGATGATAATAAAACAAATGATGATAATAAAGGCAATAAAGATGATAATAATGGCAATAATGATGACATAATTGCAATAAGATAATAATTTCAATAATGATGATAAAAATTGCAATAATGATGATAATAATTGTAATAATGATGATAATAATTGCAATAATGATGATAATCATTGCAATAATGATGATAATGATGATAATGATGATGATAACGATAATAATGATGATAATCATGATAATAATGATGATAATAACAGGAATTGTGTCCATATATAATCAAAAAGGGTAAAAGAAATAAATGCCAAAAGTCGAAAAAGCGGCAAAATCTGGCGAAATATATCCTTTTGAGAGGACACTCCAAAATGACGTTTTTTCGATTAATTTGATGATTTTGGCAATTATTAGGGTAATAATGATAATAATTACCCGAATTGTATTAATCATGACAATAATGATGATAAAGTGAGAATGAAAATTTTTTGATACATTGATGATTTTTAATATTACTACTATTTCATTATTATTACAGTATTCTTATTATTATTATTATTATTATTATTATTATTATTATTATTACTTTAATTATTATTATTATTGCCAAAAAATATATTATAACTGTAATAATAACAATAATAATAATAATAATAAGTATAATAATAATAATACTAATCGTTATAATATTATTATTAATATTATTATTGTTATTATTATCATTATCATTATTTTTACTGGTAGTATAATTGCAAAAATAATTATTATAACAGTAATAATTACAGTAATAACGATATTAATTAAGATAATGATATGAATAATTATTATAAAAGCGTTATTATTGTTATGATTAATGTTATTACTATTATTATTGTAGTTGTTATTAGTATAGTTGTAAAAATATATATTATAACTGCAATAATTGCAATAATGATGATAATAATGGCAATAATGATGATAATAATTGCAAAAATGATAATAATTGCAATAATGATGATAATAATTGCAATAATGATGATAATAATTGTAATAATGATGATAATAATTGCAATAATGATGGTAATCATTGCAATAATGATGATAATGATGATGATAACGATAATAAGGATGATAATCATGATAATAATGAGGATAATAACAGGAATTGTGTCCATATATAAAAAAGGGTAAAAGAAAAAAATCCTATAAGTCGAAAAAGCGGCTAAATCTTGCGAAATATAGCCTTTTGAGAGTACACTCCAAAATGACGTTTTTTCGATTCATTTGATAATTTTGGCAATTATTCGGGTAATAATGATAATAATTACCAGACTTGTATTAATCATGACAATAATGATGATAAAAGTGAGAATAAAGAGAATTTTCATAGCCTTTGATGATTATTAATAATACTACTATTATCATCATTATTATCATTATTATTATTATTATTATTATTACATATTATTTTTATATTATTAATTATTATTATTATTATTATTATTATTATTATTACTTCAATTATTAGTATTATTGCCAAAAAATATATTATAACTGTAATAATAACAGTAATGATAATAATAATATGTATAATAATAATAATAATAATCGTTATAATATTGTTATTAATATTATTATTGTTATTATTTTCATTATCATTATTTTTACTAATAGTATAATTGCAAAAATAATTATTATAACAGCAATAATTACAGAAATAACGATATTAATTAAGATAATGATATAAATAATTATTATAAAAGAGTTATTATTGTTATTATTAATGTTATTACTATTATTATTGTAGTTATTATTAGTATAGTTGCTATAATATATATTATATCTGCAATAATGATGATAAGAATGACAATAATGATGATAATAATTGCTGTAATGATGATAATAATGGCAATAATGATTATAATAATTGCAATAATGATAATAATTGCAATAATGATGATAATAATTGCAATAATGATGGTAATCATTGCAATAATGATGATAATGATGATGATAACGATAATAAGGATAATGATAATGATAATAGTGATGATAATAACAGGAATTGTGTCCATATATAATAAAAAAAGGTAAAAGAAAAAAATCCCAAAAGTCGAAAAAGCGGCGAAATTTAGCGAAATATAGCCTTTTGAGAGTACAGTCCAAAATGACGTTTTTTCAATTCATTTGATGATTTTGGCAATTATTTGGGTAATAATGATAATAAATACCAGAATTGTATTAATCATGACAATAATAATGATAAAAGTGAGAATAAAGAGAATTTTGATAGCATTTTATGATTATTAATATTACTACTATTACCATTATTATTATCATTATTCTTATTCTTATTTTTATTATTATTATTATTATTATTATTATCATTATTATTATTATTATTATTATCATTATTATTATTATTATTATTATTATTATTATTATTATTATTATTATTATTATTATTACTTTATTTAAATAATTATTATAAAAACGTTATTATTGTTATTATTAATGTTATTACTATTATTATTGTAGTTGTTATTAGTATAGTTGCAAAAATATATATTATAACTGCAATAATTGCAATAATGATGATAATAATTGCAATAATAATGATAATAATTTTAATAATGATGATAATAATTGCAATAATGATGATAATAATTGCAATAATGATTGTACTGAGAATATCTCAGTATTCCCTCCTAAACAGTTTCTGTATAATTTTGACTTAATATGTATAAATGATTCGTCCCGTGATAAGAGTTGTTTTGTTCAAGCAAACAGAAATAAGAGAGTTAATGTATATAAAACAGATTTATGTTACAATTTGTAACCTTGAAGTTGTTGCGCATTCTGTTCTGCTGCGGAACTGAGACAAGCGTCCTTCAGAGGAGGGAACGTGGGATCTGTGCGTTTTAAGGGGGGCGCGGTTGATTATGCCCTAGAATGGATTATTCTGAAGGAATAGCAACAAAAAATTGTTTTCAATAGCATGATTGGTGAGTTATTTTTGTTACATTTAAATCCCTGCAATTATCATGTAAAAGGCAAACATTGCATCGAGTGGAAATAAATAAACGTTTTCCGTGAGTCAATGTTATCAGGCATGACCAAATCCTACTCCTTATGGTATAGAGAATTGGAAAATATTATTTATTGATGTATTGCATTACAGTGCCATTCTGACTTGGACCTGTGGCTTCTGATTCGCCTGAGAGAATTCACCCCGTGATTTATAGGGAGGGCCGTGTAAGTTACATAATTGTCATGTTTGTATTATTTGTATTTGTTCCATTCATTTCTTAGGATCATGAGATATTATTTGCTTGCTCAGGAAAAAGTTGCAAAGGTACCATTGAGTGTATAATGAAGGATTTATTTATACTCCCATTGCTGTTTGCTCCCATTATGACCAGCAAGGTATTTTTTTTATTTAAACAAGTAAGTTACAGGGTGTTAGTGATTGTATGATAGAAATTTATATTTTTTTTAGCTCCCATTGGGCCCTTCCATTTGTGTACAAAGGTCATATTGTATTTGCAATCATTTTGGATTATTGTTCATATATGATAGTTGTCCACAGGTTGGACCCTACAATAAAGGAGTAACTGCCAGTGCTGTCTTCATTCACCTGTTGAACCAGTCCAACACAACCCTGGCAATGATGGATGAAAAATTGAACAGACGAGCAGTTGCCAAGCGCAAGTTCACGCGGAAGGTGAACCTGCTGAAGGAGGCACAGGCACGAGGGGATCCCCTTTCAAGTTTTACAAGGGCATCTATAGTGATGTTGTGAGCAATTTTAAACAAATAGAGGAGATCATGACGAGTTGGTAAAGGGCTTTTGATTCTTGTGATAATGATTATGAGAAAATAATGATGGCATCGGCATTACATTATAGAAATTGAAAGAATAAGAATGCGCCATGCATAATAGCTAAGACAATGCTTAATGATAGGCAAACTGTGAAAGATTTGCCTAAACTTAGGATGCAACGACTAACTCCACACCACTTTGATGGGAAAATACGTGAATATCCCACATTCCGTAAAGATTATGAGCGACTGATGAAGCCCATGTATGAGGATGATCCTTATGTTCTGCGTTCTTGTTTGTAAAAGGGGAGCATTGGAAAACATTCAAGGGGTAGACGATTTCCTTTTATTCCATGGTCAGTGATTAGATAGTAGATATGGTAAGCATCAAAACTGGGTTGAGTCAGTACTAAGTGACCTTAAAAGTCTTCAAATGATACCTGAGGTAATCAAAAAGGGTTTTTAAAAAATGGTAGATATGGGTTTAAAAGGGTCTACATTTTAGATCTTAAAAGGTTCAATCTAAGTGCAGAAATGAATACGGTTACGATAATTAGCCATATTGAAAAGCTTTTGCCTAGACTCCAAAAGAGAGAATGGGTCAAGAATTTACAAACCATTAAAAACAAAGAGGAAGTATTTAATGAGCTGTTACAGTATTTGTTAAAAGAAAAGCAAGCACTCGAGTTTTATGGATTCTGATGTCAACAAATGATGATAATAGCAAAGCCAAGTGCACACAGTAAATATGAACGGGGAACCTGATGCCTTCAATACTGTAATTACCAAAAATTCAGGGTAAACAGGACAAAAAGGAGGGAAAGTCTGATAATTTAACCAAACAGATGTCAAACCCTTTTCAGAAAATGTCCAGGAGCCGGGGCCAGCGTCAGGAACTTGGGTAAATGTTGGTACCATGGAACAAATACTTTACAGCACACCCCCCGTGCACAGGTTCCAAAAGGGTTGGCAACAATGACAATATGGATGTTGTGCGTAAAATGAAGCTTGTTTCCTTTGCCCTTTCAGACAGGACATGTAGGACGTCATGCACACTAAACGCTCATGTGTGAGTGTGGAATAACCATCATACAATGCTCCATAGCTGCCTTTCTAAACCGCAAGCACATATGAATAGTAACCTCCTATCTCGTGATGGTGTGCTCCTGATGGTAAATTCTGTAATAGTAAAGCACATCCGATAACCACGCTGTGGGACTCAGGGACAACTGACTTTGATAACTAATTGTAAAGGCCAAGCAACTTGGATTAAAGGAAGGAGCATAAATATAGGGGTCACAAAAGTAGGCAATGAGTGTACTCGATTTTAAACAATGGAGTATGAGTTCCAATTAATGACTGTCAGGTAAGACTCAGTGGTTAAAGCATGTGGAATTTCTGAAATTTACTTCTGAAGCATGTCCAGTAGATACAAATAGTGTGGCACCTCTCTTGGGCTCTCAGATAAAGATATTGAACGTCCACATGGCAAAATTGATTTGTTAATAGGCTCGATTACGCGGGTTATTACCTTCCGTAATAAGAACAGTAGAAATCTCCAAAATCATGCATGGCCCCTTTTGGGTATTGCATTCGGTTCACATCCTTTATTGAAATTCAGTTCTACCCACAATACACATATATAGTTCAAGTGATCATGTGGTTGGTAATCTGTGTCAGTGATTTATTTATGAACCAAAGACAAGTCTAACGAAAAGGCTTGACACTTTTCAGTGTAGGGGAAAATTAGGAACCTACTGTAACCCAAAATGTGGAATTGTAAGTGTGGAAAATGTCCACTTGGCAGCAATAAGTACATGTTTAAAGGGAAAAAAAAGAGCTTTCACTCATCACAAAGGGTTTGAATTATTACCCACATAACAAATGCTGGACTGCTACTTACCCGTGGGTCAAGTCCCCAGAAAACTTGCCCAATAATATGTCTTCTTGTTTAGCCAGACTAAAATCCATGGAAATGAGATAAATTAAAAAGGGAGCAGAATATGCAAAGGCATACAACAATCAAATCCAAGACATGGTTTTACGGGCGTTGCCAGGGAAATTTACTGATGAAGAAATAAAGAGTTATTAAAAGGGGGAGTGCATTACCTTCCACATCATGAAGTACTAAAACCTGAATCAAAGTCCACACCTATCAGGATAGTATTCAATCCCTCTGCCTCATACATGGGTCATGTTCTCAATGATTATTATGCTAAGGGTCCTGATGTCTTAAACGATCTTTATGGCATTTTACTTAGATTTCGTGAGAAACCAGTAGCAATGGTCGGGGATATCAGCAAAATGTATAATTCTGTACTAATTTCGAAACTGGACCAGATGACTCACAGATTCCTGTGGAGAGATAGAATACTAAAAAGGCACCAGACCATTATTGTCTTCGAACAGTGACCTTTGGCGATAGGCCCAGTGGTATAATTTCCATAATAGCCTTACAGAAAACAACTGAGATGCTCCGGGCTAAATATCCTGAGACTGCTGCTATGCTTATCAAAGACTCTATGTGGAAAGACATCCTGCATTCATGTGAAAATATGTCAGAAGCCCTCAGCAAATAAAAGCCACTGATGAAATCCTCAAGTTAGGAGGCTTTCAGATAAAACAATGGGTGGTATCTAGAAACCATGACATAAAAGAAGAGATGCAGGTTATAGACACAGAGAAAGAAAAAGTATTAGGAATGATATGGGAACCAAAGGAGGATCAGTTTGCATTTAAAGTAGATTAACTTTTCAAAGAAACACAAAAATGTTCGCACAGGACCCAACCTCACTGTAGAGGACATCATGCAAAAGGTGCCTAATCCATTAACTAAATGAATGATATTGAGTCAAGTAGCTTCCTTGTATGATCCTCTTGGTTTAGCTACACCATTCACAATGCGATGCAAGCTATTAATGAGGCAACTGACCTCACTGAAAGAGGATACTGAGGGGGATGCTTTGAGTTGGGATGACCCCATTCCTCATGAAATGTACAATCAGTCGGTTTACTTATTTAGAGACATGTATGATCTGGAGAGAATTAGATTCAAAAGATGCGTTAGACCAGATTCTGCAGTCGGAAATCCCACTCTTGTTATGTATGCTGATGCCAGCAATCTTGCCTATTCCACATGTGCCTATGTTCGCTTCAAGTTACAAAATGGATCATATTTATCTCAGCTGCTAACAGCCAAAAGTAGGATAGCTCCAATTCGACAAATAACTATCCCAAGACTTGAACTTTGTGCAGCAGTGTTATCTACAAGGTTGCGAAAAGTAATTGAAAGGGAAACCCAATTTGTATTCGAGAGGGTGTTACATTCAGTTGACTCAATGATTGTTCGATCACAAATACAGAAGGAATCACATGGGTTTGGGACATTTGTTGCAACAAGAGTTGCAGAAATTCAAACCCTCACAAACACAGATGAATGGTGGTGGGTAGCCTCTGATGGCAATGTTGCTGACTTTGCCACACGTCTTCAACACCCTTCAAGCCTTGGAGTTGATTCTTTGTGGCAAATGGGTCGAAAATATCTGACTCTTCCCATAAGTCAGTGGCCAATCAGTCAACCTTGTATGCAAGAGTTACCTGATAGAACCTGCATCTCATTCACTTGCAATCTTGGAATCAACTGTGTTCAGTCAAGACCCATAATAGATATTGAAAGGTTCAGCTCATATGAGAAATTGATTAAAACTACTGCTGTAATCTTATCTCTCTCTAAACAAAAATTATTCAAAGGCATACTACTTAATCTTACACCCACAGATTTAAAACAAGCAGAAAACTACTGGGTCAGGATAGTTCAAAAAGAATTTGCAGAAGACTGGGAAAAAAGATTTACAAGGCTGGGACCCAGAAAAAATATAGACGAAATCATTGTTGTTGGGGAGAGAATAATTAACTGGCTAAAGGCTAACTGGAATCAAGATGAGTTTGTACTGCTCTCAAGATACAACCCATTCACTAGACTTTACATACAGAATTACATAGCATTGACCATGGAGGTGTAGATTTAACACTAGCCAAACTTCAGAGTAAATTCTGGGTACCGGGAGCACGCAGAGTAAAATCAGTCAAGGAGAAATGTGTAACTTGTAGAAAAGTAGACAAACTAAGAATGGAACAGAAAATGGGACAGCTTCCAGACAAGAGGCTAAAACCTTCCCCAGCATTTTATAACACATCTGTAGATTTATTTGGCCCATTTCTTATAAGAGATACTGTAAAACGAAGATCTAGAGCAAAAGTATACGAGAGTAATATTTACATGTTTTACTAGTCGTGCTGTCTACATTGATCTGACAGAAGGTTATGACACAGACAGTTTCTTGAGCACATTTCGTCGATTTGTTTCCATACGAGGATATCCTCACACCATTCAATCTGACATGGGCACACAACTAATGGCTGCTAATAAAGAAATTAGGAAAATGACTGAAAAATGGAGCATTTCTCAAATATCCAAGTTTGGTTCACACCAAGGAACAACATGGTCCTTTAACAAATCAGCAGATGCGCCATGGCAGAATGGTGTTTGTGAAGCCCTGATCAAGTCAGTGAAGAGATTACTAGTGATAGTAGTTGGGGAAAATGTGTTGAGTTTTGGTGAATTACAGACAGTGATGTTTGAAGTAGCAAATCTATTAAATGAGAGACCTATTGGTCTGAAACCTGGTTATAACATAGATTTGGGATCCTATTTGGGTCCTAATGATTTGTTACTTGGTAGGGCAAGTAATAAAGTTCCTAGTGGACCCATGGTAAATGCAGCTGATGTGAAAAAACGATTTAGTCTTATTCAAAGTATTGTGACCACATTTTGGAAACGGTGGATGCGGGACTACTTCCCCACATTAATAGTTAGACAAAAATGGCATGCTGAACAAAGAAATTTGAAAAGGGGTGACATTGTACTAGTTCAGGACAATGAACTAATTAGAGGAAATTAGAAGTTAGCACAAGTCTTTCGAGCTGATGCTGGTAAAGATGGCAGAGTCAGAGATGTGGTACTAAGATACAAATCATCTGGTGGTAGCAATCAGTATGAAGGAAAAGGGGATATATTGATCAACAGGTCTGTGCATCGACTTGCACTAATTCTTCCCATTGAAGATCAGTGATTGGAATTATAATATGTACCCTGAAAATGATTAGGGGGGAGTGTACTGAGAATATCTCAGTATTCCCTCCTAAACAGTTTTCTGTATAATTTTGACTTAATATGTATAAATGATTCGTCTGTGGATAAGAGTTCGTTTTTGTTCAAGCAACAGAAATAAGAGAGTTAATGTATATAAATCAGATTTATGTTTACACAATTTGTAACCATTGTAAGTTTGTTGCGCATTCTGATGTTCTGCTGCGGAACGGAGAAAAAGCGTCCTCTCAGAGGAGGGAACAGGTGGCATCTGTGCGTTTGAAGGGGGTCGCGGTTGATTATGCCCTAGAATGGATTATTTCTGAAGGAATAGCAACAAAACATTGTGTCAATAGCATGATTGGTGAGTTATGTTGTTATCATTTAAATCCCTGCAATCATCATGTAAAAGGCAAACAGTTGCATCGAGTGGAAGTAATATAAACGTTTGCCGTGAGTCAATGTTATCAGGCATGACCATAATCCTACTCACTTATGGTATAGAGAATTGGAAAATATTATCTTATTGATGTATTGCATTACAGTGCCATTCTGACTTGGACCTGTGGCTTCTGATTCAGCCTGAGAGATAATTCACCAGTGATTTATAGGGGAGGCACTGTGTAAGTTACATAATTGTCATGTTTGTATTATTTGTATATTTGTTCCATTCATTTCATTAGGATCATGGAGATATTATTTGCTTGCTCAGGAAAAAGTTGCAAAGGTACCATTGAGTGTATAATGAAGGATTTATTTTATACTCCCATTGCTGTTTGCTCCCATTATGACCATGCAAGAGGTATTTTGTTATTTAAACAAGTAAGTTACAGGGTGTTAGTGATTGTATGATAAGAAATTTATATTTTGTTTAGCTCCCATTGACCATTCCATTTGGTGTACAAGGTCATATTGTATTTGCAATCATTTTGGATTATTGTTCATATATGATAGTTGTCCAAAGGTTGGACCCTACAATAAAGGAGTAACTGCCAGTGCTGTCTTCATTCACCTGGTGAACCAATGATGATAATAATTGTAATAATGATGATAATAATTGCAATAATGATGATACTCATTGCAATAATGATGATAATGATGATAGTGATGATGATAACGATAATAAGGATGATAATCATGATAATAATGATGACAATAACAGGAATTGTGTCCATATATAAAAAAAAAGGGTAAAAGAAAAAAAATCCCAAAAGTCGAAAAAAGGGCAAAATCTAGGAAATATAGCCTTCTTAGAGAAACCATCCAAAATGAACGTTGTTTATTCATTTAAAGA